>NC_048300.1:89991563-90291563 GCF_013100865.1 Trachemys scripta elegans
GCCCCCCCCCCCAACTGGCTGAGATTGGCCAGGCTTCTGCAGCACTCTACAAGCTATGCTTGGTATGTTGGAAAGCACAGACGGCGCTGAAGCTTACCATGGCCGCATGCAAGCCGAATTCTGTTGCCCAGACCTGTGATTGATCTCTAGCAGCAAAGCCACAGGCACTCAGCATTAAGAGGCAAAATGCGACCTTGCACAGAAATCACATGTGCTATGTAATGTGAACAGTGTTGGTCACCGTGAAAGAGTATAAGCATTGTTCTGCAAAATGTAGCTTTTAAAACAATTCTCTCTTTTTTCCCCTCCCTACAGCAGCTGCAAATTCCTCAAGCCTCCCTCCTCCATCCCGAAGGTTATCACAGATAAGGCGTCGTAAGAAGAAGACGCGGGAGGACATGTTTTCTGAAATTATGCAATCCAGCAGGAGTGACAGAGCTCATCTGAATGAGTGGAAGGAAACAGTTTCAAAGTATAGGAAAGAAGTCAGTGAACGTGAGGACAGGAGGGACCAACGTGAGGAGAGGAGGGACCAACGTGAGGAGAGGAGAGACGATCGAGATGAGAGATGGCGGCAGGAAGACCAGAGGATGAAGGATGCAACGCTGGGGCTGCTCCGGCGTCTGGTGGAGGTTCAGGAACGGCTGCTGGAAAACAGACTGCCGCTTCAGCCCCTGTTCCACCCTCCCCCCTCCCCATGTTCCGTATCCTCCTTACCCAGACGTGTAAGAACGCGGGGGGGAAGGCTCCGTACACCTTCCCATTCCACCCCAGTAGACAGCCCAAGCAAAAGGCTGTCATTTTTTTTAACCTTTTCTTTGTGGCTTTTTCCTTCCCAGCAATCCTCCTCCCAAATACCACCCGGGTTCCCTCCCTCTTTTTCTAATCTATTAATAAAGAATAAATGATTTTTAAATGATAGTGACTTTATTTGGTTTGAAAGAAAGCTGGGGGAAGGGGCAGGGTGGGTTCCTTACAGAAAATCAGTCAGTAAAGGGGGAGGGTATTCATGAAGGAGAAACAAACAGATATTTCACACGGTAGCCTGGCCAGCCATGAAACTGGTTTTCAAAGCTTCTCTGATGCACAGCGCTTCATGGTGTGATCTTCTAATCGCCCTGGTGTCTGGCTGCGCGTAATCAGCAGCCAGGCGATTTGCCTCAGCCTCCCACCCCGCCATAAAGGTCTCCCCCTTACTTTCACAGAGATTGTGGAGCACACAGCAAGCAGAAATAACAATGGGGAGATTTCTTTGGCTGAGGTCAGAGCGAGTCAATAATGAACGCCAGCGGCCTTTTAAACGGCCAAATGCACATTCTACCACCATTCTGCACTTGCTTAGCCTGTAGTTAAACAGCTCCTGACTCCTGTCCAGGCTGCCTGTGTATGGCTTCATAAGCCATGGCATTAAGGGGTAGGCTGGGTCCCCAAGAATAACTATGGGCATTTCAACATCCCCAACGGTTATTTTCTGGTCCGGAAAGTAAGTCCCTTGCTGCAGCCCTTTAAACAGAGTAGTGTTCCTGAAGACGCGAGCGTCATGAACCCTTCCCGCCCAGCCCGCGTTGATGTTGGTGAAACGTCCCTTGTGATCCACAAGTGCTTGCAGCACCATTGAAAAGTACCCCTTGCGGTTTATGTACTCGGTGGCTTGGTGCTCCGGTGCCAAGATAGGGATATGGGTTCCGTCTATTGCCCCACCACAGTTAGGGAATCCCATTGCAGCAAAACCATCCACTATAGCCTGCACATTTCCCAGAGTCACTAACTTTCGTAGCAGCACCTGAGTGATTGCTTTGGCTACTTGCATCACAGCAGCCCCCACAGTAGATTTGCCCACTCCAAATTGATTCCCGACTGACCGGTAGCTGTCTGGCGTTGCAAGCTTCCACAGGGCTATCGCCACGCGCTTCTCAACTGTGAGGGCTGCTCTCATCTTGGTATTCTGGCGTTTCAGGGCAGGGGACAGCAAGTCACAAAGTTCCATGAAAGTGCCCTTACGCATGTGAAAGTTCCGCAGCCACTGGGAATCGTCCCAGACCTGCAACACTATGCGGTCCCACCAGTCTGTGCTTGTTTCCCGGGCCCAGAATCGGCGTTCCATGGATAGAATCTGCCCCATTAACAACATGATCTCCAAAGCACCGGGGCCTGTGGTTTCACTGAATTCTGTATCCGTGTCTGTGTCCATGTCCTCATCATGCTGCCGCCGCCGCTGCCTCCTCTCCTCGTTTTTCTGGTCCTGGCTGAGCATAAACTCCACGAGAACGCGCGAGGTGTTTGCAATATTCATGAGTGCTGTCTTGACCTCAGCGGGCTCCATGCTTGCCGTGGTATGGAGTCTGCAGTGTTCACCCACCCAAGAAAAAAGGCGCGAAAATGGTTGTCTGCCGTCCGTTGCTTTCATGCAGGGAGGGAGGGAGGGAGGGAGGAAGTGAGACTGTACCCAGAACCACCTGCGACGATGTTTTTTGTCCCATCAGGCACTGGGATCTTAACCCACAATCCCAATGGGCGCGGGAGACTGCGGGAACTATGGGATAGCTATGGATTTGCTACCCACAGTGCAACGGTGCAGAAATCGACGCTAGCCCTGGTACTTGGACGCACACCACCGAATTACTGTGCTAGTGTGGCCGCACTCATTTCGACTTTATACAACCTGTATCTCAAATCCGAATTATCTAAATTCGGATTAATCCCGTAGTGTAGACATACCCTGAGAAACCTAAATATTTTGCTCACCTGGGAGTTTTGAATCATGCGTAGGTTCATGATCTCTGAGGAGATGGAAATGGGATATTGCTGTGATCTGTTGAGAAAGTGAAGACATGTCAGGTACTGGTGAAGTTTGCTGGGAGATCAAGATGGGGTCTGAATCACCCCAAATTATTACGCATTTACAGTAGCACTAAGAAATAATGCATGTTACCAGGATCTTGGTTGGTAAATTGGGGACCATGGAGAAGCAAAGTGGATACAAATATTTTTTTTAAATCCTCCACAGTGAAACAAGATACTGGTGGACCAGGTCCTTTTGAGGTTCACCAAGCAAAACAATGTCCCAGGAATATGGAGTAAATAGACATTGCAAGTGTCTCCCAATGGAAGTTTGTGTTTGCAAAGCCTCTTGTGAAGGATGTCTGGGTTCAGAATAGGGCAACAAATCCCAATATTCAGGCATGAAAGGGAGCATGGCTTTAAACAAAAACCAAAAACAAACAAACAAAAAAAACCCACCCATGTCCCTTTTGGTAATGGGAAGAATAAATCTTTGGGTCAGAGGAGATCCTGCACTTTTCCATGGGCAAAGAGTGTTTTGGCAGAGACTGAAAAATGGGGTTTCCAAAGACAATTCCATATAATAGTCCTTGTGTGCCACCCTAGTTGTACAAATCCCAACAAGTTTCAGAATATGCACCGCCTTCACCATGGAACAGCCAGAGGCATTCTGCCGGTGAGGTTGGAAAAAGGTTTTTGATGCCTCCTGTCCCCAGAGTGGCTGCACCAAAAAGAAAAAGAAGCCAGCCAACCGGTAGAGAAAAAAATCCCACAATACAAAAATGGCTGAATCGCCCAGTGGCATGGTACCTCCTGGAAGTTGGCACCCAGGACACCCACCCTGCTCACCTGACCCTTGAACCAGCCTTGCCTTCTTCCCTCTTCTGTGTGAGAACAGAGTTGGGGATGGGATAGGGTTGGCCTGATCTCAGCAGGTAGCTTTTTTGGAAGGGTCAGAGGCTGGAAAAAGGAGGTCAGGTGAAAGAGTTTAATCCGTTCAGTCTGTGCAATGCAAGATGCCCCTGCTAAGTGCTTCTGGAAACCTGACAAAGAATGAACTGTTTGGTTATGAAAGGAAGAGGAGGACAAGGAGGAACTAAAAATAAAGAATGTGCAAAACTCCTTCCTCTGGGAACTTAGTTTAAAGGAAGACTTTGGTGAAGGGTGATGAAGAAGAATTTCTTGTAAGGCTCACAATGTCTCTGTGACCTTTTCAAGATTCTTCTTCCACCCTAAAAAGACATTGGCTAATTGAGATTTTGTGCTTACCCTATTGTGTTTCAGCCTCTGAGCCAGATGTGTGTACTGTGAAATAGGATATAGAAACACCTGGAAATCTGGTAGCAAGCCTGCACCTTTCAGAAGAGGAAGAAGTAGAGGTACCTGAAGCACGGGAGAAGGTGATGGCCCCAGAGATAAACTCCAGGACAGATAGAGTGTTCTTCAGATGAGACAGGCTGGCCAGTGGCTTTTCCAAGGGTGGGATGAGATTGGAAGCTGAAAGCCTGGTGTAATAATTAGATAAGCTCCTATTACCTGAGGGAAAAAATCCCCATGGACAATAGAGGGAGTGAGACTGGCAAAGTTGAGAAATAGGTGGAGTTTGGTGTACTACCCCTTCCACCAGTGGGAAGTCAGGCCAAAGGTTTGAAAGTTCCAAAGCCTCAGAGACAGAAGGAACATGGCCCACTAATGCAAGTTTCCAGTATGGAGCTGGAGGGGAAGCACTGAAAGATCTGCTCTTGTCACCTATAGAGACGGTTATGTGAGTGAGCCATCTAGCTAGCTGCTGAAGGAGGGTGGATTAAGTGGTGATGCGGGAAATCAATTCTAAGGCATAACAAGCAAAGCCACTTCTTGGACATAAAAGGGATGGATTCTAGCAGATGTAGCATCAGAGCATGTGATAAGAGACATGGAGAATTTTTAGCGGGTTCCCTGGCCCCCGTCTTTCTACTTTACAGGAATTTCTATTGTGGAAACGAAGCGGGGAGGCAGTGGATCTTTTTCTGCTGCCTTTTCTCTCCCTTCTCTCTTCATTCTGCATCTTTCCTGTTTTCATCAGGTCTTACACCTCCCCTTCTTTTAGCTCCTCCTTAGAACTGAAGGGTAGGGACAAAAAAAGATGAAACAAAGCAGGTGAGGGAGCAAGATATCTGCTCCATGAATCAGGATCAAGTGCATGCATACATGTGTGCGCACATAAATGGGGGGGAGAGGAAACTTATGTGGTTATATAATTGGCAGATATTTTGCTTCCAAGTAGGTTGAGCCATCACATTGCCTTAAAAAGGGTATTTTGGTAATATATTCCCCTTTACCTATGTACTACTGTTTAACTGTCTTTAAGTGTATAAAATGCTTGTTAAAGTGCCAGATTCTGGCTTCAGTTACCTCATGGTAACCCCAATTACATTAATGGATCAAATTCTATTTTGACACATCTCTGATATTCCACGGCCTTGAATTCTATATGTGTATAACCATAGGTAAAATTTAAAGTGTAAAGTGCATTCTGGAGAGTGCTTTGTGTGTGATATGATCTGTTTGATTTATGCCTATAACTCAGATTTCAAATTAAATAAGAATTGTGTCCCTTAGTTAAGTTAGTTAAGTCCATATTTGTCCTTGATTTGCTAAATGGACTATGTACTATCATTTAGTTTATCAAGTACAAAGTAAAAAAAGCAGGTCTCTCTATATCAGTTTATGGAGGTCAGTGCATATTATAATAAGTGCTGGGTAATGCTAATGTTCTATAATAATTATAGCAAAAAGGTTCCAGTAAAGAAGACCAAACTAGAGCTATGTTTTGAGGGAGTTTTTAAGTTGCTACTGGCAAAAACAAAACAAAACTGTTTTTGTAAAACAAAAATCAGTACTTTCATACAGCTCTAAATCAATCAAGCTTTCCAAACAAAGGAGTCAGTCAGGAAGTTGTCTTTCTTCCCTTATAGTAGTAAATTATTATTTTAGTTATGCTGCTTGTAATATGTACAACTATTCACTGGAAAAGCAAAATAAATAAATTGAAAAGGTATTACAGTTTGTCCCTACCCTTTATTGCCATTTTGTCTTCTATTAAAGCAAATCAGTGAGCAAGACTAAATGCCTACAAATTGAAATAATTAATTAACTTTAAAATGGAAGCTATAAAGCTTCTATTTAGTGATCTGCTATATCATTTTGAATGCCCATCTCCTGTGTCTGAATAACTGGAAAGACTGTGACAAAAGAGGCCCCCAAAATTTGTCAGTGCTAACTACTTCACTAAACTTAAAGCTTTCACCTCTGGTGATTAGTCAAATTTTGCTCTAAATGGGATTAATTCGGGTGTATCTGTGAAGAAGATTGTCAGGGTGCACGTCCCTCTTCTCATCTGTCCTCCGGTCTTTTTTTTTTCCTTGCTGAATTTAAAATGAAGCTTGAGCTATAATCTTGCATGGCAGATACTGGATCATTCCTTTGATAAACATCTAAAATGCTAATGAATGTGGGCTGCAGTTCTGAAACAGAAAAGCAAATGATTTGACAAGAAACTGGAGGGTAAAAAAAATTCTGACTTAAAAGAAGCTCTTTTTGTTCACATTCTGTATTGTTTCCCCAAGAAAAATTTTTTTGCTCTGCAGAAAAACAGAAAATCCTACTACATCAAAACGCGGGAGCATGAAAAACTGATGAGCTTTCAGATTGTCCTCTTTTGCATGCAAATCATATCAGAACTTCTCATTAGCATAAATGCATGAGCAACTCTAAATGCTTTTAATTTCCAATCTCAGCCAGCAGAGGAGTAATTTGTCACTGTCAGGGTGAAAATCTAAAAAGAAAAAAATAGAGAGAGAGAAGGACTCCGTGCTAAATTGGAATCATATAAATTTTTGATTTGCTAATTGACTGATGCTGCAGTTCAATCAACTGCCTTGAAGGTGTAAATAATTCAATGTACAGTCAGAAATAAAAGCATAATGTGCTTCTACTGAAGGCATATTAGCATTCAGTGCAGCAGGACACACCTGACCATGTCTTTTTCATAGATACCCCTTTAGTCAAATGATAACTATGCTGGCAAGTGCACTTACACTAACAAATGAAACAACCACTCAGCAAACTGTAGACTTTCAGATGAATATATTTTTGTGCTAGGGAAGAGATTTTAAAATATTTTACAGCAAATATTCCAGTAAGTCAGATCTAATTCTTTCAAGAATGGTGGCGTTCACTTATGCTATACCAATGCAATTATAAGATACAGAAAGTGCACCAATAGAAATCTAACACTTCTGTTAACTTCTAATTATTCTGTTCCCTTCATCAACTGCTTTAAATGTCACATGCAAAGTGTATTTATTGCAAAAACACTACTTATTAGTGTGCATATGCTAAGGGTGTGTTGGAAACTGTGCAGTGTAAGGGATATATAGAATAGATATGCCTTGAATGATTAATAACTACTGAATCCTTCTAGCCCTTAAAAAAAAAAAAGCTATCCACCTCTGTTATCCCAGAATAGGGTTCATGTATGAAGTAAAGACAATAAGAAAATGATTCACATCGTATGAGACACTTTGTCCAAGGAGCTACAGATCAGCAAGATCAAGAGTTCCTATCCCCGAGAATAGAAACTAAAATGTCTAAAGGGGAGTATTGTTAATTATCGAGGCAAAAAATCTCAGTTTGCATATGGATAAAACCTCTTTTTCCCTCCCAGCCTAGGTCTAATATCCACTAGATGTGCTAGAGCGGTGCAGATGAACCGATGCAGCTGTGCCACTGTGTAGCATGTCTGGTGAAGACGCTCTGTGTTGACAGGTGAAAGCTCTCCAATCATCATAATAAAACCACCTCCAAGAGAGGTGGTAGCTATGTCGACAGGAGAAGCTCTCCTGCGGACATTGCACTGTTCACACCAGCACTTAGGTTAGTGTAACTTATGTTGCTCAGGGGTGGCTTATTCACATCTCTGAGCTACATAACTTATACTGACCTAAGTGGTAGTGTGTACAAGCCTTAAGCTACCAAGTAAAGATGATATCCTGCTTTCTTATTGCACATTGTGAATGGATCAAAAGATGGGTGGGAAAGTTGCAAACTGAGCAAAATAGAAATGACTGGCTATAAGATGGAAGGTCAAACTGGGCAAACTACCTGTTACCCCAAGAAATGCAAGCCACATGTTTTCACGCCTAATTAGAAGCTACATGTTTGATTGCCTTTTGAATCAGATCAACATCCTTCTCTATATGTGGAAAATGCCTCATGTTCTATCTTAAGTCCTAAATGTGAAATGCTTATGTGCAATCCAAGAATGTATGGAGCATGTCCTCCAAATTTAGAAGATGAAGAATTTTGTTGGTTTTCATTGTAAATAATCGTTGCACTCTAGAAGTAATATGAATTTGTCTGGCACCAGGAAGAAGGAATGTTAAAAGATATAAGACAGAGTGTAATTTTGGAATATTAAGAGAAATTGCTTAAAGAGTGTATGTGGGTGGGGTGGGGCCTGTGGGAATACAACTGACAGCAGGATTTGCTAATGAAATACAAACCTTGAAATGAATCAAATTTAAACATCCTCCGATAAGAAAAGGATTGCAGAAATTTGTTATACTTTATTGCCATCTACTGGGTAACAATGGAAACAGCAGAAAAACTAGGAGAGCTGAAATCCAAGCGCTCACTTGGCACTGGTTTAATGGAAATCAGAGGTGGCCCTCTTCATCAAATCCCTGAATTTAGGATATTTTAAAACAGAAGTCACCATGTGCTTGTGAGAGTTGGCTGGGCCTAACAAGAAGCTGCAGGATCCTAAGTGTAACCGATGCCTGGAACAGCTGTGTAGAATGGACTTCCCGCCCCCATCCCAAGGCTAAGAGGATAAGAAGAAGTGATCAGATTTCATTTCAAAGATTGTATTTCCCCTTCTATTTTTTTTAATATAAATAACTGTAGGTTATCTTGCTAAGTTTGCAATCTCTAGTGAGACCCAAGTAACCATGTTTCAGACTTAACTCCTTGGTAGGTCCAAGAAAATTGGCCTAAGAGAGATTGCTTTAAATATTCTAAACTTGTTCCATTTAGACTAATCCATTCAAACAGGAGTAACCACACTCTCTTAAAAAGTGCCTTAAAGACAAGTGCATCCTTGGAACTGTGAAATATGTTAGAAGCTGAAGAACTGATGATCATAAGTAAATATAATAAGAACCCCTGGTAATGTGCACTGTTCCTTGTTATAACTGCTAAGCCTCAACTCTAGTCTTGCTTGCCAGACTGT
Source organism: Trachemys scripta elegans (assembly GCF_013100865.1). Lineage (NCBI taxonomy): Eukaryota > Metazoa > Chordata > Testudines > Emydidae > Trachemys > Trachemys scripta. The sequence goes on from NC_048300.1 coordinate 90,000,619, forward strand.
ACTGGGTGTGTAGTACATGCCTAGAACATTGGTTGTGTCGACACCTGAGTGGTGAACTGGTCATTGTATATTAGTGTGGTTGCAGGTGAATTAATAAATTGTTGGTTGGTTAAGAATAAGCAAGAGTTCTAATTTGAGAAATACTGTTCAAGGTATGAGTTGATCTGAAAAGAACCCAGTATTAAAATCAGTAAATTAGCATTCCCTGGACTCAATAAACAGGGGTTATCCCATTGGAGTCTATTACATATTGGCTATAATTCATCCAATTGGCAAACCTAGTTTGTTTGTATTCAGCTTTAAAATCTAACTGGCACCTCAGTAAATTAATAAAAATTGACCCCTTTTCATGCTTATAGCAGGTACTTGCAATAGTTTATTTACAACATAAGAATGATATTCGGTTTGCTTTTTCTTCAGCATAAACAGAATATTTCAAAAAACTATCTTTTAAGTTTCCACCAAGCTATATATTATCTTTTAAATCAATTAAGATTTACTATCCATCTTATGGTTGTATAATTTAACTATGGTACCAACAATCTAGCTGAATAATTAAAAAGGCTCTTGAATATGCTGAAACCCTCCCATGGAGCTTGTATGAGGAAGAGATGTGACTTACAATGCTCTTGATGCACAAAGTGAATTGTCAATATCCACCTGTCCATGTGACATGAAAATCAAATATGGATATAGGGACCCATAGAAAGACTAATCACTTCGGTTGGAATTTGTGGAAGGCATATTTCAATAAGTAAAATCTAAATAGTCATCATTGTACTATTTTTCTAGATTGATGGTGCAAAAGGTAATTGTCATATCAGCTACTTTTTATTTATTCCTTGCATTTATCCTTACTGCTCTACCTCTGTACTCTTCACATATCACCCAAAATGGAGATTAAAAAAAGAAAAGAAAAATATTTAAAAAGTATTTGGTTAACGAAGTGTCCAGTCAGCTCTTGTTCCAGGCAGATATAAATTACTAGTAACAGGATTTGTGCTGATACACGAAATCCATATTTCTGATCATCAAGGGCCAGATCCTACTTATGCAAGATTCCCATTGACTTCAATGGGGGCTGAATATGAATAAAGTCTGTAGGATTAGACTCCATGGTTTTACACTTAAAGTGTGGTGCAGTGTCTGAACCTGCTTCCATTGAGATCAATGAGAATTTTTCCATTGACCTCCTGGGAGCAGGATCATGCCCTCTGCTTATTGTTAACTACATGTTTTCTTTTAAAACAATATTACAATACAAAAGGAAATAGCCAAGGATATACGGGATGTGAGCTATCATGGGCTGAACACAGGTAATTTGTACTAAGTCATCCTTGAGAAAGACTCTTGACTGAGGCTCATAAAATATAATTATTCATCTGAGATTTTACTTCTTCAAAGTTATCATTTGTCTGAATTCTGACTCTTGGGTCCTGGCTTTCCAGTGCCAGATGGACTGGAACTCCCCAAACTCTTGAAGGTTTTCTGGAGTTTCCAAACTCTACTAGGTAATACAGAGACATGGATCTCACTCAGAGACAACCTGTCTCCTGCTGTGAGCTGAGACCCAAAGGTAAGAACCCATTCAATGAGGTATCTTTAGAGAAAAATATTTCTGAAAAGTATATTTTTAGGAGTGGATCTGCTTGTGCCAGAGTGGCAGGTGTTTTCCAAAAACCCTTGCTGGTGGGGACGGGGGGCGGGAGGTGAATTCTGGACTCTCCTACAAGAGTAAGAGGAAAGATATGGAGGTACAATTATTATATTATATACAGTGCCTAGAACCCCCAATGTGCTATGCACTATTCATACACATAGTAAGAGATAATCCGTTCCCCAAAGAGCTTACAATCCAAATATACAAAACAGAAGATGGGAGGAGAAACAGATACACAGATGTGAAGTGACTTGCTCAAGGTTACACAGCTGGTGAGTGGCAGAGGTGGAAACAGAGCCTAGTTTTCCTCAATCTCATGCCCATCCACTGTACCATGGAATTCATCCCTGACCTGTGACCCTTCCGTGCCATCTGCAATGGCACAAAGATGTCATAGTGCAGGCAAAAGCCCCTTCTGCAAAAGAGATCCTCTGCAGGAGCTGGCAGAGTTTGCTCAGCACCAACTCAGCCTTCTAACAAATACAGAAGGCTTTCAAAAAGTGAGCTGGGGGCAGGCAGAGAGTGTGTTGGGGATAGCAGTTGGAGTTGCCAGGATGTTCTTACCTCCCAGTAATTTTCTGCTTCTTGAGGCCCACTGCAGAAAGAAAACTAGTTAAGGCTGCCCTCAGGCCTACCAGAACTTACACAAAGGGCAGAGCCATTTTCTTGCAGCCTGAGACTAGGGAAGACACAAGCTGCTTCCTTCTGCTAGCCACAGCACTGGTCCAGGGTTGAATCTTACCCCAGGTTGCCTCTTCGCCTTGCTTATGGAAAGTGTTTAGTTTAAATGGAAACACAAGTTTCCCAGACTTGCACTCTTTCTTTCTACAGTTTGTTCTCACTCTGGGAGAGAATAAGGAGGAATTTGTCTCTGACAGCCCCTTATTACAATACTGGTAACCCATCTCTGACAAGTTCACTATTCAGAAAATATCAGCTACTTTGTGCTTTTAGTTAAGCAGCACTACTCACCATGAAGAGGAGAAAGGGATCTGAAAGGAGAAAAATAAGACCAACCATAGAATGAAACGGTGGATAAAAGTCTTAGGATTTCATTCAGACTGTGAACAAACAATTAAAACCTTGCTCTAAATGATACAAACACAGCCATTTCAGGCTTTTTTAAAATTTAAAACAGCCCTTTAAATGTGTGTGTTTTTTTTCTTTTTAATCCCTTGTTATTTAGCTGCCTCTAGTTCTCTTGTGACTTGTACATCATTCAGGCAACAACTGTGAGCTAATCATTTGGACACAGTGGAAGAAAGACTTGTTAAATGGGGGAAATGCAGTTTTGCTGTAACTAATTGTTGGTTAATTCTGTATTTTAGTAGTGTATACGGAACACAATATCTTCTATGAACAAAGTTGTAAATGTTACTAGATTTTATCAAGTATTTTACAATAGCTATAGAGAAAAATACTTCCAAAAAGCACACTCAAGAACAGATCTACTGCACCAAATGGCAAGTGTTTTCCTTGTGGGGAGATGAATCTCTCATTAAGTTGGGGAGCTCTGAGTAAATGCCCCATCAATCTATCTGGTTTTCTATTTTTTTAAATGAAACTGAGAGGGAGAATAAGTAATAGCATCAAATTCTGCAACCAGTTCAACGCCAAAGTAAACAAATTTTGTGAACGGGATCTTCACAGGGTTGGAGGAAAGGACAATCTTCCCCTTCAACCATAAAGCACCAGCAGTGCTACTCTGTGGTTGTTTTTACAGCCTTATGGGTGCTGTAGCCCCCTATTAAGGACTTGTGGGTATTGGCAATAGCTGATAACACCCCATAGGCTCTGGCCATATCCATAGCACTCATCCAAGCCACAGCTCTGCAATGTATGGGTGGCTTTCTCATCCTGTTCCAGACCTAAAAGGTTCAGCCCTCCAGCTGGGCCCCAGATAGCCCTACAAGGGGTGGGCTATCAGCGAATAGAAGAGCGGGAAAGTAATACAAATGAATCATCCTAAAGTTGTATTAAGAGCTTCCTTCAGAGGGCATTCATCAAGCTGTGGCCCCAAACTGAGTTAATAGGAAATAGAGGGGAAATAGTTCCTTCACAAGGTGAGTCAGCATCAGGTCTGTCTGTCTGTCTGTCATCCATCAGGGGCTATCAGGCAGCAGTTATCCAAAGAGCGCCTGCCTTCAGCCAGCCCTCTCTTCTGGAACTGAAGTTCTACTCTACCCCCTAGTCTGCCATCAACTGAGCTGGATTTCTTCCTCTTAAGCACCTCTTTCCCTGACATCTCTCAGTTATGAAGGGGCAATGATACCTGACCTCACATCAGTTCATTAACCCTATGTTGCCCTGTGTTGGGTTTGTATACCTCCTCACAGCACTCATTTGCTGCATTTCATCTTACCTTATGTTGTAAGCTCTTGTTCTAGGGAAGATGTCTTTCTAAATGTTTGTACGGCATATAGCCCAATGGGGCTCTGATCCTGCTTGGCACCTTTGGATGCTATTATGATCTAAACATATAAAAAAAAATTTTAAAACACCCTGATAGCTCCACTGACCATACTCTTGCTATCATCATGACTCCAATCCTGTCAGCACAGCAGCATGAAGAAAATTGCCTTGAAGCAATACTCAGTGATGTATGTGGTCTCTGTGCGGGTGCGAGATCTTGGCTTCCACTCTATGGCCTATTGTTACGATTTGGCTGTAAATAATGTATTATACTGTATCTAATTTATTTAATAATCTTAAATTATTATTTTCAGCTTGTCACAGTGTGTAATACTTTGTGATGCAAAAATCCAGTACACTACAGCCAATTAACTTCCCCGGAAGTGGCCAGTGCAAGGGTTAAGCAATATTTCATGTTTAAGGGTGAAGTGAAGAATTGCCCTCTGGAAAAGGTACGTAAAGTGTTACAGCAGGCTCAGATAATAAATGCTTGCTTTGCTTGCCGTTTACTCACAGCTCCCCAACTCAGTGTACCTGGAAATGCTAACATTAGTGGCATCAAAATAGGGCATGGAAAGGAGAACAGGTGTGTTTGGGAGGCAGTGGGTTTACCCCAGATTCTGTGCTGCCTTAGCAAAGGAATAACCTTTAATTAAATAAACATACTTCTGCTCTCAGGTAGAACCGTCTGGCTCACAGTAGTGCAGCTAATGGGTCTAGTAGTTCAGAATGTGGAATATAAATGAGACAGTACATAAACAAACTTAGTACTGCTCCCTACATATCCCCTCATTTCAAGCTACTTAATAGATTTTGTTGGGGGATGGGGCGCTTACTTGGATTATCTCTCTTTAACCAAGGAGTGCTGTAATACACATGCTTTCCCACATACAGGGAGCTCTCTTAGCCAGGTACTGACTTGTAAGCTGCCAGTGAATCCTAGATCTGGGGCTGATGATTGATGCAAAATGTTCCACATGAAGGAAGAATAAGCCTTTCTCTGGTTTACAAACCTGCCATAGGCTACTCGCACCCCTCCTATAGCCAAATAAACATCAGGTACTCCTGTGGGGACCAAGCATGCAGAATAAGGCCATGATTTACTATCGTGAACAGGGATATATTATTATGAGAAAGAAAATCCAACTGTTTCTTCAAAGGGAAAGATAGAGCCTGAAATGTGTTATACAATATTATCTCACAAATTTCTTCCTTATGATAAATTATCTCTTGTTTTAGATGATTCTTAGGGTTTTTTTCCATAGTAACATGGCTCACTCTTGCAGAAATAAATGCAAATTAACTTTTTTTTATTAAAATTGGGGGCAGAAATAAAACATTATGCTGTTCTTGCAAACTAAAAAAAATCATTAGTGATTGCCAAAGGCAACAAAGTTGATCTCTTGGCACTATATTGTATATAATTACTCATTTTCTTTTAGATTTCTGTCCTAGGACTAGGACATAGATTTATGCCATAGGACACACAATATATCTGGCACTATGGTAACTCAGTAGGCTATCTCATTCTGACCACTCCTCATCAGACTTGTTTCAAATTAACTATATTTTCAATACTATAGTGGGAAGGAAAGAGAAAGCAAACACTTCCATTACTTACATTTGCAGAACTGCCAAGGATGCTATAAGCATACCTCAGGCAGATTTAATTGTAATATTAATTAACTGGTTCACTTACTCACTAATTAATCTGCTGCCCCCTCTTTTCACATTCTCTTCAGAAGCAGACACAGAATTTTTAGAAAAGTTGCTCTTGACAGTCACACTGAACTAAAAGTTTATAATAGTGTGTGTACAGGAAAAAAAAAAAAAAAAAGGCACCAGGATCACAGTGGTAAGATTTAAGGTCATAGCTTATATCCATCTAAAAATTAAAAGAACCTTGTCTAGATAAGAAGCAGCTGTTAGTGGATTGGTAGCATGAGTACAAGATAACTAAAATAAAACATAGGAGATAGCCCTGCCTGGGAAAAAAAAAAAGACTAAAGACACAGGTGATGATAATATCCATGTGATAAGTAATAGAGCTTGTGTTCAATTGCAATTGTGTTTGTCATCCACATTTGACTGTGTCACATGCACTCTGCCCATTAACCCATCTCTTCCTTTGTCTAACATGCTGGACCTCTGAGTTACTTTACACAAATGTTGTTTTTTTTAAAAATCAACCTGACACAAAAATGTTGTCTTCTTTCCCCTCAAGTATGGAATTTTCCTCTGCCCATCCCCTTATTTCTCAGCCTGCCAAAATTACACTGGCCTGAGCTCTAGGATAAGTAATTGGACTAGTCACTCATTCATTGTCTGATATTGTATCTCACAGTGATGCAGTGCTAAAAACAAGAGCTATATATCATCAGAAAGAGGAGAATCCCATCTTGCCAATGGGATACATAACATTGTTTCTAATTCTGGAAAGTCTCAAGATGCTGGACCTTAAAAATGTGACATTCTTATGTATGAAAAAGGTTATTTTTAGAGCAGTTTTCAATATATTGGTTACATATATTTTAATTATAAATTTTTCCTCTCCCTGTGAACACAATTGGACTCTTAATTAAGGCAACCATGATTGACAAGTACTGTAGAGGGATACAAAAATAGTTCTAATAAAATGTAAAGCACACTATAATGTTTGTCTATGGTACTTATTTTACCCGCATCACCATAGTGTCTTAACCCTAACAAATGTATCTTCAGAAATTGAATATTCCTGTGAAGTATGATCACCCCCATTTTACAGATGGGGACCTGAGGCACAGAGATACTAGGTGATTTTTCCAAAGTCACACAGGAAATCTATGGCACAGCAGGGAATTGAACATAGTCACTCAACTATCAGGCTAGTGACCTAACCACGGCACCATCCTTCCTCTCAGCAAATTTTATTTTTTTTCTGTAAAATACATAGCATGTACAGGAAAAATGATGGTGTGGTATAACAAATATTTATTGGTATTCTTTTGGGTGGGATAACCTCCATGGTTTGCTCATGGCATCAGCACATGAAAATAATGCAGTCATCTTAATGTTACATCTCTAAAATCTTTATATTTATTAGACAACATGATAATGTATTTTGTCCTAACTAGTATTACTTAGATAAGGAGACAAAATGAATCTATGCTAATAAGCACAGTTAAACTATTGCACATGGTTAGTTCACTGTTTTGGCTCAGATTTTGCTCTATAGATTCATTCAGGTTTATATTTCCTACAGGAACGATGTGATCATTGTTCATTCTTTAAGTGAATCATCAATCAGAGTGTGGTAAAGTTAAAGCACTTAGTACCATTTTTTTGTTGGAAGAAAATATTTCTGTAGAAAAATTGAATAAACATCATTTGTTTTAAGCTTACAAATGTTAACTTTATTAAACTCAAAATATTCAGCAATTCTATTCATATTCTGTGGGCAATATATCAACTCTCATAAATAATCTATGCTTGTAACCAGTCCAAAAGACAAAATTGCAATCAGAATAGCACCAAAATGTGTGTATCCCAAAGACCCTAAAAATATTTTAAAGGTATATTTGTTCAGTAACAAAGGTGTATATGCAGCCTCTGTGACATGCATAATTAACTAGCCCTATGCACTTACTTAAAAATAAAACAAAAGACTTGGATTACCTTTATATTATGGTTGCATACTAAAGATCTGATCTTTTAAACACTTTTGCATATGAATAACTTCAGTCATGTGAATATTCCCCACTGTCTTCAGTGGGATTTATTCGTATAAGTAAAATTACTCCCAGGACTATCTTCAAGGTTGGGTCCTAAATGTGAAATAATATACAATAGAATAGTGCACTCTTTTTAAAAGACTTAATTAACTAAATGATGTGCCTGATCCTTCATTCCTTTTGCATTCAAATCTTCTATTGACGTTTTGGGTGAACAAAGAATGCAAGACTGTATCCCATGTTCTCTCATAATAATATACCAATAAAAGAAGAAACAGCTATGAGTTCTGGAAAACTTGCAAATGGAAAGAACATAGCAGAAGCATTATAGCAGCAAAATTGCATAAAGCTAGTAATGTAATTTTTCCCCTTCAGTTTTCTGTTGCAACTTATACTTCTCTGGTTGGAGCCTTCTTGCTCTGGCCAAGTTGTACTTCCAGTGCTCTTATCTTTCATCTTCTATTTCAAAAGATAGACTGTGAGCATTTAATATTCGCAATCTATCTTTTTAATACATAATGGAGGTTTAAAATATCCCAGTTACCAAAGAAGTGCACCAGTGTCCATTTTAAGGTAACAAAACTTCTTTTGACCTGGCACATCTGAAATGGCAGTTGAAATTTTATTTAAAATTAAATTCAGATACATCAAATATACCTGACTGCCCTCAAACTATACATTACTTACCTGGCCAATTTCTTGGCCAGAATTTCTTCATCAAGGAAGAAGCAAGAGGAAATTTCTATTTTATCTGTAGCTACATTACAAGGTGATCTGCATCAAGAAATGGAAATCTCTAGAGATAAATTTTCTGGTTTTCTTCTATTCAATTTCTGCCACTTGATTCCTGAAGTCTTTTCATCCAGTAAAACTTTCATTGACTTCCAAGGGAAATTTGTCTGAGCAAAGACTGCAGGATCAATTTTTCATGTGTGCAAGAGGTTTCTTCCATCATTTGCTGTTGGACAAGGGGGTCAGCTGCCCCTCTGTGATTCTCTCCACAGCCTCCCTCCACTTTTCGTATGTCTATATGCTCCATGATGTCTTCCCCTTTTTGTTTCCCATCCCCTCCCAGACTTTGGAGGATATAATAGAATCACATACTCAAAGAGGTAGAGCTAGACTTTCTTCAGAGTCTGCAGCACTTCCCTTTCCTAGCGTCCATTAACCTGCTTCTTAACATTCTGACAGAGAACTGTCATCCATGTGAGAAAGGAAGACCTTTGAGAACTGGCGTAAGACTCATATTTTGAAGGCTACACATTTGTGCTGCACTCTGGACAAGAGGTAGAAAACAGTCTTGTGATTCAGTCAGGGCATTTATGCCAATTTTTAATCAGTTTTTCAGGAAAAAAACAATTTTGCCAGCTGAAAAATCCATCTTGAGGTATTCTTGCCACCAGCTGGTGGCAAAAATTATTAAGGATCTACTGGTATGTCTGTCTACTACTCAAATGGAAACCCAGGTGTCTGTGCTGGTGTCCCAATTAGAAAGAAACATGTTATTTAATTAGAAAAACAGGTTCACACATTTTCAGATCTCTAGGCAGACCCAGATGAGACAGAAAAAGCTGGTTATGTTAAAACTGGAATTTTCTCAAACTGGCACAGAGCAACAAAATTGTGAGCTATCCGGGATAGGGGGAGGGTAATAAAATGTTTTGTTACTTTTATGTTGCCAAAAAATAATTTTTGGACTCCAAAATGGCACCTTTCCAGGAACCTGATGAAAAATCTGCTGTCTTCTGAGGAGGAAATTAAGTTTTCTGGATTTCTAAAATGCACAATGAAAGGTTTATTTTGTCCCAGTGATATTAACATAGTTCCTTCTCCAAGTTACAGGAACTTTTGATGGCCTGGTTTAAATGGACCTAAATCTGTCCTTAGTATAACCTGTAACTGCCTTTGATCAAAGTTAGAGACCATTGACTGATTTGTTCCATTTGCATTACATGTAACTAGCTTTCTTCAAAGTAACTGATGCATAACTACTTCATGGCCACATCACTGCTACTAATGTGTAGCCAGTTACATTACAAATTGACTTTTAATAACTTTATTTTTAGACAGTTACCCCTAAAACTAAGCACTACAGCAGTTCTCTTGGAGGATAAGTTGCATGGATGTTTGAACTCTGCAGACTTGCCAACAATGTTGAACTTGTTTTACAACAATCAGAAATACTATTTTTTCTTAATCTTATTTAAAGCAAATTGGACAGACTTTTTTATTAAACTTTTAAAAAGTTTTCCTGATTCAGGTTGCAGTAATATACTAAGATGTGGCCGACGGATTAAATTTAATTTAATCAAAACTCAATCTCTAATTTTATTTATCTGATGCAAGATAAAGTCTTTTCAACTGTAAGAAAATGCATGAAATTTCAGTTAATTGTCCAATGTGAATAGCTATTTTCCTTTTTTGCATTATTTCTCTGGAGATATTTATATGAAGTTACCACATCCTTCTTAACTGTACATCTTAGATTTAACACTGTCTCTGGTGTACATGAGGAAACTTAATGTAAAATATTCATATTCTTAGAGAGAGAGACAGATGAAAATATTTTTTTAACATAAAGGTGTGGATAATTGTCACAGCTTTAGGACACCAAGAACTCAGATTTCAATAAGATGTATATGTTGTCTTATCTATGTATTCAGTTTGTCAGTAAGCATATGAAATACTCTCTGGATCAGACCATTGGTCTATTTAGTCTGGTATCCTTCTGGCCTATAATGCTGATTACAGTCCTACATCCTTCACAGGCAAGCATAAACAAACAAACCACAAATCCCACCTTAATAATGGACAATTAGGCAATAACATATCAACCGGAAAACTTTCTAACTCCAAGCAGTCAGTGATTGGCTTATGTCCTGAAGTAGATGGACTAATATCTTTATAACTTTTCATCCCAGCTAGTGTAATTACAATTGATATTTTTATTATTTTTGTATATATTTCTTAAAAAAAAAAAAAAAGTGTACTGCAGTGTGCTGAATTTGATACTAAATGGTTCAGGCCTATGAGAAGCTAAGCATCTTTCTAGAGATGTAGTGTTCCAAACTCCCATGAGCGTCAAAGGTTGAAGGGGCCCAGCATCTTGATGCATCTGACTCTCAAGGAAGTGTCCCTATTTAGGAAAGAAATCAATGAGATTTAAGTATATGAATGTGACTGTTTTCTTGTATAGGATGGAATTAAGCATGTGCTTAAGTGATTTCCTAAACTGTGACCTTAGTGATTCAACTATTTGCTAAAAGAAATGTGTTGAATCCTATATATTTCTTTGCTTTTAAAATGTTTGCTCAGTCAACTCAAACTAAGCTGCTTAGATTTTATACTATATCTCTCCTATACAATGTCAGTGTTTGTAACAGAGGTGACTGAAGGTCCAGATCCATGGAGAGACCTAGATACTGCAATGCTCAGTGCTTTGGTGCCTAACCTTTAGGCACCTAGCCACCCAGTGGAATCAACAAACCTGGAGTTAGACACCTAAGCTCCCTATACAATGTATGGGAAGAGATAGGCACCAAAAAAGGGGATCCATAAAAGCCAACCCGCTAGGCAGGAAGCTGCCTAAAATAGCCAATAGTAGATGCCGAGGAGAGGAAGTATGTCCTAAACTCAGCCTCTCTCAGGGAGGTAGGCATCTAAATCTGGGCTATCTCCATTTGTGATCCACAGTCATGGAACCCTTCCTGGAGTCAGGTTTAAACAGTTCTTGAAATCTGGTTCAAATATTAGTTTTTTCTTTACTCGGTGATCCACTCATTCATTATGGACTTCAAGATACAGGAAAAATAATCTCAAACTTGAATTTAGAAATTTCTATCAGAGGTCATCAGTCTTTCTTAACAGATTTAAAGTGTTCACGTGCTGTTTAATACTACAATCTTGAAATTTGCTATGCTCATTTGTTATGGCCTACTAAATATAGGGAGAAATGAAATTAGACTGTCATAGGTTGCCAAAAGTTCTTCAGTTCAATAATTTACAAAACTTTTTTCTAAGACAATCACATTCAGTATTAGGCCTCCAAAAAATCTCATGTGTAAAACATATAAGAAATGTTGTTCTGGCTCAGACCAATGGTCCATTTAATCTTGTATTCTGCTGCCTGTTACAGAGGTCAGAGTACCAGATTCTTCATGGGTAGATATAAAATACAAAAAAAAACCCCACCACCAACAAACAAACAAACAAACAAAAAACAAACAAAAAAACCCACCCCAAACCAAAATCCAAATTGCTACATACAGATAGAGATAGTTTGTGTCTCTATCTGTAACAATATTAAATATATACTTTTATTCAAAGCAGGCCTATTTTTTTTAAAGGGGCCCAATTTTTTCACACTGAAGTCAATGGTAAAACTTGCATTGGCTGAAATGGTAGCAGGATGGGCTCAAACTATATTTATTTTATGTATAATTCTTCTTTCGATTTGTGTAAAGTTATTTGGATGTTTTATTCTGTCAGGAGTTGTTGTTATGACAATGTAGCAAAATATGTCTATACTATTTCATTCAATAAGAACCTGTGCACATTCATTTCTAATGACTGGCCATGTGATCAATCCTTCTAGACTAATAGGATTGTTTCTCCATTTCTATAATTGAATCTGATATGTAAGTCTGGACATTGTTTCTTTGTTGTGCCACTTTGATTCTCCTATTTAATTGAAAATGTGTTATGTTTACAGAACATCAGAGGGAGCAGCATATGATCTTCTAGTATGAATCTGTTAAAGCATCTTTAAGCCACAAGATGGCAATGGTGTTTACTTTTTATTATTGTTAGAGCTTAGATTATTTTCTAACTTTGACTAAAGTTTCTTTTAGAAAGAGTAAGGATTTCACCCCTAAGAGCATCTTTTAAGTTAATTACGTACTTTTAGAAATACTGTCACTAATCTTGACTCCAGCAGGGAACAGGGTGAGTCTAGACTTGCTAATCCTCCTGTCCTCTGACTGATGTCCTCTCTCAAACCAAAGGAGAGCTACCCAGGGTGCCAAGCTAAGTATCAGTGGCCGGAGCTTTGAGATGTCTTCAACGCCCTCCGAGCTGCTTACTTATCACCAGCACGCGATTGTTTTCTTAGGAGATTATCGAAGTCTTACTTTAAACTGAGATCTGTATTTCAACATATTGTTTCCTTTTAGAATATTTTAATTTAAAATCCCCCAGAAAAAGTGGGTTTTTGTTTTGTAACAGTAATAGTTTTGTGGGGTTTGTGCAACATAGGGGTTTCTCATATAATATTTTATGTTTTATGTCACAAGACAAAATATTTGTGTACAATCTGCTTTGGTAATATACATCACCAACAATATTCAGATGTGGTTTTACAAAGTGATCATTATAACTAAATAACATATATTTACAGATAAGCATAAGGACAATATCCATACCCTGTCAGGGAAATAATATAAGTTTTCAAAAATCTATGCAATTTATCACAAACCAGTAATTTTCTAAAGTATTAAGAGATTAGAATGTCATAAGAAAATTTAGGTGAGATATTTTAACTATTAAATGAACATTTGCCTAGCATATTTTAATATTTGTTTTATAAACTATTTTTTCTATAGCAAAATGGATGCAGGTGTTGACCAGCACTTGCTAGGTAGGTAAATCTAAAATGTGCCTGAAAAAGACTGCATTCTAATGCATTGGAGCTCTGGCGCTTTTAATTAAATATATTATAAAATCACAATTTAAACAACATTTTATAGTTATATAAATGGTATAATTAACTTTACTGGAAATGTATTGAAATGAAAACACTTGATTGGAAAACTACCATTGCATTCATTTAAACTAAAATCATCTTCTGGACTTTGTTCCCACTCCTGCATGCTATCTTACACAGGTGCAGGGGTTCTGTCTGTGTGAAACAGCTTACAGTATTGAGGCCTTTATTTCTACAGGAGAAGTGCTTCATATACTCAACAGCTCAGTTTCACAATTGAAAATAAACAGAAAAATAGCTTGATTGGGGAAAAGTGGAACAATGAATAATCTAGTATTTGCTCAAGGGAATTTCAGTTTTGCATGAGCATCAGCAAATTGTCTGATGTTTGGTAAAGTGTGGCAAAATACAGGGAACAAGAGTACTTGTGGCACCTTAGAGACGGATACAGACTAACACGGCTGCTACTCTGAAACCTGTCAAAATACAGGGAAATATTCAGTTGTGCAGTTTTTTAATGCAGTGAGCTAATAAAATACCTAATGCTACTCCCAGTGAATTCAATGGCAAACTTATCAAACTCAAAAATATGAATATTTTGATAACTACATTCATTTTCATTTTTGAGCAAAATTATATTTTTTCATTTATAAGGTATTTTTTGTCATTCTTGAAAGAGCTACGTAAGTTTGTATTCAACAACTTGCCAAAATTAGCCAACGTCAATAATCAAACATTTACCACATACATGTAATGTCTTCTATGAAAAAAAGTTAATTTTGATTTTTTTCATAAGTTTCAATATTTATTATCTTGAGTACTGTCAGTATGTTTAGTGTTATTCAAAGATAAGTCAAGATCTCTGACTTAAGTTGCTTATAATTTATGTAAGAAATTACAATACAATGTGATTATCAGAGAGGCTCACAATTCTGCAACATACGAGGGCAGAAAGTGACGAACTAGCCCTGAAATGCTTATTTATGGAAACTTAAAGTCAATGGGCATTTTGCCAAAATATGAACTGCAGAATCCAGCCCAAATGAGAGAGGAGTTTGGGTCTTCATGATCCCAGCACAGGAATAGGAATCAAGAGCTGAGTTCTAATCCTGACTATCTGACACTGATTCCCATTGTGGCCTATAGCAAGTCACTTACGTCAATATTTTGAAAGTAACTACTAATTTTGAGTCCCTTAGCTTTTGGATGCCTGCCTTGGGCCTGATTTCTCTGAATTGCTCAGCACCCAAAATTCTAATTTAAGCCAATGGGTAGCTGCAAATGCTCAGTATCTTTGAAAATACGGCCCAAGGTGTCTCAAATTAGACAATATAAATGAGTCACCAAAAATTAGAGACCATGCTTGAAAATTTGCCTGCATGACTCTCTGTCTCAGTATTCCCATCTGTAAAATGGGGTTAATATACTTCCCAGGAATGTTGAGAATTTATTTACATGATGTTTATTAAGCAGCATGAAGATCACTACATAAGTGTTAAGCTTTATAATTGCATTAAATGGGTATGTCTAATATTACAGACAAGGGATGTGGTTATCTAACAAGTAATGGACTCTCATCATCACTAGCAATAAATAACTTTGTGAAGACCACAATGCTGTGCTGGAATAAACTGAATTAGATATCTAGAATACTGAACAGTATTTTCTAAATTATGTTAATCACATGGGTAAAAGAACTTCTGTTTAAAATGTTTTTTGTCCAGTCTAAATGGTTTTATAAATACGGGCACAGGTCTTAACTGGAAGAACCAATCTGAGGCTATCTACTGTCACTACTGTAGCTTTCGATGAATGAATTTTAATCTGACCCTCAGGAGTCAGTCTAGCTGAATAAAAACAATGAAAAATGCATGAGAACAGCAATTTCAACATGGCTATTTCACAGACAAGCTTATTTTATGCATCAATAGCAAATAAATCAAGAAATTGGATGGACTTTCTGAATGTCTTTCACTATTCTAAGTAAATCCATCTAGCTAGAGTAACCAGCAATTCTGAAGATTGGAGTGTAAGCAGAGAAGGAATATTGATCAATTGCTTTATTTAGGATGGAATTCTTAATACCAGCTTTGCAAGGAATTTAGCACATAGAGGTGGGCAATACTGTCTTGTTGCTATAAACTTAACTGAAAGATGCTTTAATCTCCAGTGTTTTGAGTCTACTGATTGTGTAAACAGAAACTGCAACTAATCGGAAAACAATATCCTATGTAAAGTGCTTAAAATCACATAAATATGGTGGTCCAAGAAATAACAAATAATAATTAGCAACAAGTTAGTGTCCTCTAACAGTATACCGTTGTACAGCTTTGTTAGAGGAGGCTGCAAAAATGCATCAAAATGGGAACATACACCATATATTATAATAAAAGTGGCCTGATTTGAAGCAATGGGAGTTGTGGGTGCTCTTAAGCTCAGATATCAGGCCATTTTTATTTAGATATCCAACTGTAGGCAGCCAAAATTTATATTTTTGGCCTATACATTTTTGTATGAGTAATAAGAGAACTGTTTTCCCTTTAAATACATACAGTATGTCATGAGTAGAAAACAACCTATGTATGTCACTTTAGTATGTTACACCAGAATGCACTGACACCTTAGGAGCACAGGAAATTTGAAATGAATGTCTATGGAGCAAGTTCTCAAGCTATTCCTTAGCTCCCCTGCCTGTGGAGTGGGTCCTGATGAGTGGGTCCCCCAAGTGGTAGGCCATCATATGAAGCTGACAGAGATTAAAGGATCTGATTCTCCACTATCTTGTACCTTGTGTAGTCATTTAAACCTGTGGAAAATGCAACCAAATCAGAATTCTCCACTTATTTGCACTTAGTGTTGTTCAGATGTAAATGGCTACACGATGTGAAACAGTAGAGAATTAGGCATTAATAGTTTGTCTACCACTTGTTTGTAAAGAAACGTACTAGTTAAAGTCCTTGATTGGTGGCCATGATATAGCAGCACCAAATACTAATATCAAATCCTCTTATATCCAGGGACACCATCTTCCTTTCTTACCCCAAATATAGAAGTACACTGTTTATAACTTCTGCTATCCCCCAAAAACCCTCCCATCTGTCCATGATTTTTGGTTTCTAGTGGGTAATGTATTTAAGCTTCCAGTCTGATTGAATCGTGACACTGGATTTATGGTTTATTACAACAGTCTGTAACCCACTATGTTCTATGACTGCAGAGGTGTTAACAGGCCACACTATCTTAAATGGTCCCTTTAAAATATGTGCAAACTATTTAAGCTAAGCAATCTGTTCCACCTGGCATTTTGCTGTGACACTGGGAGTTTTTTTCCCAGACCTGAAGACGAGCTCTGTGTAGCTCTCTGTTGTCTCTCTCACCAACAAAAATAGGTCCAAAAAAAGATATTACCTCACGCACCTTGTCTCTCACATTTACATACAGCATGTACCAAAGATCACCTCTCAATGTTTTGGGCTGATCTACCAGAAAAGATAAAAAAGGAAAAAGATTTCCTGAGAGAAGGAAAAAGCTCCCTCATTATCAGACTGTTACTGCAGCCATTACTGAGGGATTTTATTGTGTTTTTATATTTGAATAAAGACTCTCTGTGGTCTAAGAAACCAAGACCCGATTAGCAAACTTCATGAAGACATTCACAGTTTCTAGTACAAGTGACACTTGTTTGCCTACGGCCATTTTTCTAGTAAGTGAAATAACTTAATGAATAATTGAAAGATTGATATTTGATATCTACTCAATTATTCAAGAGTAAAAGAGAGAGTATAATTTTTTTAGATAAAGTAAACATTACTATCCTGAATTTGTTTAGCTGTGGTACTAAGATCAGTGGCAGCTTTACCACCAGTGACAGGGAAGAAATCAAGACTATCTTCACATGGTTATCCCATGTTTTGACAGACTACAGGCTTGATTTTCAGAGGTGCTAAACTCCTGCAGCTCTCACTGATTTCAGTGGGAGCTGTGAGTGCTCAGAAAATGAGCTGTAGGTCTTTAGATTACCATTCATATCTTGCAGCAAAATATTTTTTGCTCCAGGCTTCACTTAAATTATGAAAAGCCCTTTTTGATTCCTTCTTTGGATGTATGGAGCCAAATATTTCTCTGATAAAGAGAACTCTTTGTCATGCCTAAAACACCGGGGCTGGACATTCTATTTAGGCTTTTGTGAAATTGAGATAATAACGGATTACACTGGTCTACAATTTTTGAGAAGTCGTCTGCTTCAGAGATAAAATGTGCTATTTATTATGTATTTTGATGTGCTGAATTCAAGTATGACAATTAAAACAACTGATTGACTACTGTTTCTAAGATATTTAAGTTTTTACATTTTATGTCTATGTATATTGTGTAGATAGTAGAGTTTTAATCATAAATTATAAACCTAGGTCTTTTCTTGTGTTTATGGTTGCTTTACATGATAATATTTCACCTGTCCTGTTTATGGAACACTTTAAAAATCAGCAAAAGGGTTATATAAATCAAATTTATTATGAAACAAAAGGCAAAAAACTATTATGTACATAGTTTAGTCCTATTCAGTGTCTACTCGGTGCTTCTTGGCTTGTCTCTTGTATTCATTAAATGGAGCATCTCTTGTCACTGTCCAGCAATAGTCTGCAAGCATTGATGGGCTCCATTTGCCCTGATAGCGTTTCTCCATTGTTGCAATGTCCTGGTGAAATCACTTGTTCGGTGGAAAAAAATCTAGATGAGAGTGCAAAAAATTTATCTTTAGTGACAAGTTGCAACCAAGGCTTTTGTATGCCTTGAGGAGGTTTTTCATCAACAACCTGTAGTTGTCTGCCTTGTTGTTTCCGAGAAAATTTATTGCCACTAACTGGAAGGCTTTCCATGCCGTCTTTTCCTTGCCACGCAGTGCATGGTCAAATGCATCATCTCGAAGAAGTTCACGAATCTGAGGACCAACAAAGACACCTTCCTTTATCTTAGCTTCACTTAACCTTGGAAATTTTCCACGGAGGTACTTGAAAGCTGCTTGTGTTTTGTCAATGGCCTTGACAAACTTCTTCATCAGACCCAGCTTGATGTGTAAGGGTGGTAACAAAATCTTCCTTGATTCAACAAGTGGTGGATGCTGAACACTTTTCCTCCCAGCTCCAATGACTGTCGCAGTGGTCAATCTTTCTTGATGTAGTGGGAATCTCTTGCACGACTATCCCATTCGCAGAGAAAACAGCAGTACTTTGTGTATCCAGTCTTCAGACCAAGCAAGAGAGCAACAACCTTCAAATCGCCACAAAGCTGCCACTGATGTTGGTCATAGTTTATGCACCTCAAAAGTTGTTTCATGTTGTCATAGGTTTCCTTCATATGGACTGCATGACCAACTGGAATTGATGGCAAAACATTGCCATTATGCAGTAAAACAGCTTTAAGACTCGTCTTCGATGAATCAATGAACAGTCTCCACTCATCTGGATCGTGAACGATGTTGAGGGCTGCCATCACGCCATCGATGTTGTTGCAGGTACAAGATCACCTTCCATGAAGAAGAATGGGACAAGATCCTTTTGACGGTCACGGAACATGGAAACCCTAACGTCACCTGCCAGGAGATTCCACTGCTGTAGTCTGGAGCCCAACAGCTCTGCCTTACTCTTGGGTAGTTCCAAATCCCTGACAAGGTCATTCAGTTCACCTTGTGTTATGAGGTGTGGTTCAGAGGAGGAGGATGGGAGAAAATGTGGGTCCTGTGACATTGATGGTTCAGGACCAGAAGTTTCATCCTCTTCCTCTTCCTCGTCTGACTCAAGTGAGAATGATTCTGGTGCATCAGGAACCGGCAGTCCTTCTCCGTAGGGTACTGGGTGTATGCTGATGGAATGTTTGGATAATGCACAGTCCACTTTTTCTTCTTTGACACACCTTTCCCAACTGGAGGCACCATGCAGAAGTAACAATTGCTGGTATGATCTGTTGGCTCTCTCCAAATCATTGGCACTGCAAAAGGCATAGATTTCCTTTTCCTGTTCAACCACTGGCGAAGATTTGTTGCACAAGTGTTGCAGCATATGTGTGGGGCCCATCTCTTGTCCTGATCTCCAATTTTGCAGCCAAAATAAAGGTGATAGGCTTTCTTAACCATAGTGGTTATACTGCGCTTTTGTGATGCAAAAATCACTTCACCACAAACATAGCAGAAGTTATCTGCACTGTTCACACAAGTACGAGGCATCTCTGCTCACTTTGGCTAAACAGAAATGTGTCCCTTTGCAAAATCAAACATTGACAAATAAGAGAGCATGACACTGTATGATTTCTAGAGCTGATATAGGGCAATTTGTTCAGCAGAGTGATGTAAGCTTCGTTATGATTGCATCATCCATGACTTCTAGGAATAACATGATGTAATTCATATCATGTATGACGCAATACCAGCTTCAGATTGCATCATTCATTGTTTTGCCTAAAAAGCAAATACTGTCCAAACCCCGTCATAGATTTATTCATAGATCCAGTCAAAGATGTATTTTAGTCATTTCTGGTTTAAATTGAGATCCCTTCCCTTTATAACTCACTTATCCTCCGCCATTCCCAAGTCAAGGGTCTTATATACTGACCCAATAGCATATCTTGAAAACTAAAGCCAATCAACAATTTTAAGCATCATTTTCATTCTCAGTGACCCAGAATTAGTAAAGTTTGACTACATTTATTTCAGAAGCATTTTGGCTGTAGAGCAGTGTTATCTAATTACCAGAGGAATGAGATTTCTAGTCAAAGCATGGGAATGGCAAGATAGGAATTTCAGACTGAAGGCTGGACTCAATGTGTAATATGTGATTTGGAAAATAACATCTACAGTGCATGTTTGTTGGCACTAGGTGACACATGTTAAGCTGATGACCTGCAAAGGTAGATGCTCTCCATGTGTATTAACTAAGGATCTGTTTCTCTGATTCCAAGTTAACACATCTTCAAGAAAATTCTTTTTGTAAAATGTATATTATTAGAAAGCAAAAACTAATGTAATTGGGAGTTAACTGTTAAGCGGCATGTCTGGGGGTCTGACCCGGAGCGGCTGTTTGCCTCTTTGGTTTTTTGTTAGGCTTGCCTGAGCTCCTTTAGTTTCAAGTGGCACTGTTATAGCCTCTGTCCTTCATGCCCTTGGAGATTTTTTCAGATATTTTGGCATTTCATCTTTTGGAACGGAGTTCTGATAGCACAGATTTGTCTTCCCATACAGTGATCAGATCCAGTACTTCCTGTTCGGTCCATGCTGGAGCTCTTTTGCGATTCTGGAACTCCATGGTCACCTCTGCTGAAGAGATCTGCACGGTCACTTGTGCTGATCAGCTTGCCACGCTGTCCAAACAGGAAATGAAATTCAAAAGTTCACAGGGCTTTTCTTGTCTACCTGGCCAGTGCATCTGAGTTGAGAGCGCTGTCTAGAGCGGTCACAATGGAGCACTCTGGGATAGCTCCCGGAGGCCAATACCATTGAATTGCGTTCACACTACTGCAAATTCGACCCAGCGATGTCGATGTCAACGCTAATCCCCTCGTCGGGGAGGAGTACAGGAATCGATTTTAAGAGCCCTTTAAGTCGACAAAAATGGCTTCGTCATGTGGACGGGTGCAGGGTTAAATCGATCTAATGCTGCTAAATTTTACCTAAACTCGTAGTGTAGACCAGGGCTAAGGATGTGACTCTATCTCACAATCCTCAATATGGCTATTTATGACTGATATGACAGCCATCTATATTGATTGTAGATCCCGTGCTAGGAAACAGAAAGCAAAGAACAGGATTAGTCTATTTGCATTATCAAAAGAGGTTAACAGTAGAGTGCCTCAAGGTTCTGCACTAGGTCCCAGGTTGTTTGATGTATTTATTCGTGATTTGGAAATGGGTGTGAATAGTGAGGTAGTAAAATTTGCAGATGACAGAGTTAGGTACATTAGTCAGGACCAGAGAAAACTGTCAGGAATTTCAGAAAGACCTAACATGCTAGGTGAATGGGCAACACCATGGCAAATGAAATTCAGTGCTGGCAAATACAAAGTAATATACATTGGAGGGGAAAATTTAACATACTTAAACCTTATAGGTTTTAAACTAACTATCAACTCCAAAAAGGGACCTGGTGTCATTGTACGCAGCTCAGTGAAAACCTTTGCTCAGTGCACCACTGCAATCAAAAAAGCTAAAACGATGTTAGGATGCATAAGGAATGGAAAGGAGAATAATACAGAAAATATCATAATGCCTTTTTATAAATCAATGGTGTAGCCTCAAAAACAGGATGGTCAGAGAAGAATCATCAACTGCCTGGGAAAATTCTCATATAAAGAGAGATTGACAAGGCTGGGATAGTTTACTTTAGAAAGAAGACAAATAAGACAGAACAGAATAAAAGTAAGTAAAATAATGAATAGTATAGAGAAGACAGATTGGGAACTTCTGTTCTCTCAATCTCACAACGCAAGAACAAGGGGACGTGAATGAAATTAAAAGGTAGGAAATTAAAAACTGATAAAAATAAATGCTTTTTTACACTGTGTGTGACTGAACTGTGGAACTCATTGCTGCAGAAATGTGTTGAGGCCAAGAAACTTAACAAGATTTAAAAACAAGGGACTGGACATTATTATGGATATCATGACTATCCGGACATATAATTAATTACAACAAGAATTTTGGAAAGTATATTAAACTTTGTGCTTCAGGGCTTAAACTAATCTCTTACTATTGGAGACCAGGATGATACCTAATATGGTGGGAAGATTATCCCATTTCCACCTAGTATGAGATACTTGTACCTTCCTTTGAAGCATCTGGCACTGGCCAGAATCAGAGAGAGGATACCACACTATATAGACCGTGTGTCTGATCCAGGATGATAATCTCTATGTGATCCCCAGGGACAAGATGGATCTGTATTTCCCTTGAAGGATCCAGCCTGGGATATCAGTTGATGACCTCTGGGA
This sequence comes from Trachemys scripta elegans, assembly GCF_013100865.1. Classification (NCBI taxonomy): domain Eukaryota; kingdom Metazoa; phylum Chordata; order Testudines; family Emydidae; genus Trachemys; species Trachemys scripta. The sequence continues at coordinate 90,023,078 of NC_048300.1, forward strand.
GGTCTGGTTATAGAGGTGGCAGTAAGGAGAGGGAGCTGGGCAGGAATCTTCATTCTCTGGCATTGGTAGTGTCCACATTGTGTCCAGTGCCTTCCATTCGTGGTCTGTGAGGAGTCCACAGTCAAAATCTGTTGAGTTCCGCAGTCAAGAGCATGGGTGCAGGTTCAGGCTGTAGGGACTAGGCACTATCTTCCATCTGTCATCTCTCTTGGAGCCACTTTTTCAGATCCTGCCTGGCCCCTTTCCTGCCCAGGATGGGTGGGCGAGGCAACCCTGTCCTATCTGCACAGAATGGGGAAGTGTACTCTGCCCACAGAGCTGGCCAAACTTCTCAATGAGGCATTCGATGAGGGGGTGAAGTGGGAGACACAGACCCTTCCTTTTGCCTCTGGCTTTTCTTAGCCTAGCACACTTCTTGAAGCCTGCAGTGGCACATTCACTGCAAACACCTGAGAGAGGGAAGCAAAGCTGAAGAGGCAATATCCTCAAAAAGCAAGTCCGGCTCTGTGATGCGGCTAGGAATTAGACAGACTCACGCTATTGAGCCAAAACATTAGTAGAAACTTGAAATAAAGTTTGGAATTTTCCTCATAAAAACTCTCTGCAGCAGGGAGGTCTGGTTGACTGCTAGACAGATAATATTGGGGAGAATTTCATGGGGTGGACATTCCCCTGCTGCCAGTGAATGAAAGGTCTGGTTCTTTTTGAACCAGGCTGAAAGCAGCAAGCTGAAGTATCCAGTGTAATGGTTATGGGACCTTAGCTCAATGAAGAATATGCCAGAGTTTTTTCAGAACACGTTTTTTATATGGGCAAAAAGATGGAAGAATGAACTCCTGTGATCTGTGGAACATAGAGATGTTTTAGTGATAAATGCTGTGTTAGCTCTTAGCAGAACTATGCCCTCGTTAGAGTTGCAATACTGCTATTCTACTGATAAGAAAATCTTCTTGCCAAAGTGATTGCAACCAGGAAGGCAATCTTTAAAGAGAGAGACTATAAGAGCACTTCTGATAAGTGATCAAAGAAATGCTTAGTCAGGGTGTTTAATACAAGATTTCAGTCCCTGGGGAAGTTCTCTGTGCTAGTGTAGGGTTGACATGTGAAGCAGCTCTGTGAAATCTTCTGATGTCCAGATGAGATGAAATCTTGCGTTACAGTGCTGTCTCTAAGTACGCTGGAAAAGTATGCCACTTGGAATTTTCAAATTTGGGGGGGTTAGGTGTATAATTGGACTTTGGTGTAAGAGCTCTAAAATATGTTTCACCTTAGCTTTGACTAGACCAGTGGTTTCCAAACTTTAACAACCTGTGAACCCCTTTCACTAAAATGTCAAGTCTCGTGAACGCCCCCCTAAAAATGAATATTTCCAGGGATTTTCTCCTTTACCCGAGTATAAATTATAAAAGCAGTGATCTAGGAAATATAAAATTTGTTTTTATGACAATCTTATTACACACTATTTATTATTAATCATTATTTATCATTACAGTATTTTTATTACATTATGAAAATGGCAACACTCTTCCAAGATCTCACTTTTGTAGCTTGTATCACTTTGAATAAGCCTGTTATAAGACAAGTCTCCTATGTTTCATCAAGGAGTATCAGATGTGAAACAGCATGAAGGTATTTTAGAAGCCAACTCAAAGAGTTCCTCCTACACAAGCATTCAGGTCTTGAGCAGTCCAGGCAAACAACGCATGTTACAACAAAGCTTAAACTTGTTCTTCATAATAATTTTAAAAAACAATACTAGCTGCCTATTTAATTTTAAAAACAGTAAAAAAATATCCACCTCCCTTTCCATTTCTTATAAGGAGTCTTGAAGTTTAAATCTCCTCAGTGTGATAGATATGGTTGCTTTGGTCTGCTTAGTTCTCAGAAGTCCAGGGGCTCCGTGCTGCTGGCCCCATGCTGCCCGGGGTCCCTAGGGACAGTTCTGTCCACCATTAGGGAATTTTTTCCCGAGAACCCCCTGTAACATTTTGCGAACCCCCGGGGGTGCACGAACCCCAGTGTGGGAACCACTGGACTAGACCCATGTTGCTAATTCAATTTCTCTGGGCTGGATAGCAGAAGTGGTCCTTTTGAGAGCAGCTCCTTTCAGACTGGTGGTTACCATCTGAATTGGATCTGAGAACTATGTACAATTTCTGCTTTTGGCAATGAATGAAACTGAGGAACTATGGCTACTGACTTTTGATCTTTTATTGTGGAATAAAATTTTGGTAACTCTGTTTTATCCTGGACACAAATAGGCCCATTGATGGCTATTCTAGAGACCTGACTCTCTATTCAAAGACTTTGGAATGCAGCTTCCACTTTCCTGGATCTATACTTTGTCAGTCTGCTTTGATATTTAGTTTCCGTTTTGTGTGTAGGAATTGAAAGGAAAGCAGTACCTTTTCTATTCAGGAACAAAGAAGATTGCCTAATCTGTAGCAGAGCTGAGGACCTGGTATTTCTTTTCTTTTTAAGGTAAACTATTGCTGAACCATTGTCTGACATTGCCAATTCATTTTGGTTTATTGGGATTGGAGTTTGGACAATGTACGCATATCTGATTGCTCTGACCGTGAGCCAATTGATACTGTGTTGGAGTTCTGTCAGTTATCCTGGGAGGAGATTCATAGATTCCAAGGCCAGAATGGGCCACTGTGATCATCCAATCTGACCTTTGGTGTAACACAGGCCATAGAACTTTCCCAAAATAATTCCTAGAGCATATTCTTTAGAAAAACACCCAATCTTGATTGAAAAGTTGTCAGTGATGGAGAATACGCCATGACCCTGGGTAAACTGTTTCAATGGTTAACTTCCCTCACCATTAAATGTATGCCTTATTTCCAGTCTGAATTTGTCTAACTTCAACTTCCAGCCATTAGATTGTGTTATACCTGTCTCTGCTAGATTGAAGAGGCCATTATGAAATATTTGTTCCCCATGTAGGTATTTCTAGACCGTAATCAAGTCAGCCCTTAACCTTCTCTTTGTTAGACACAAATAGCTCAATGTATTTAGCTTATCACCTAATGCATGTTTTCTATTCCTTTACTTATTCTCATGGTTCTTCTCTGACTCCTCTCCAATTTATCAACATCCTTCTTGAATTGTGGGCACCAGCAGTGGACACAGTATTCCAAAGGTGCCAAGTAAAGAGGTATAATAACCTCTCTACTCCTACTCAAGATTACCCAGTTTATGCATCCCAGGATTGTATCAGCATTTTTGGCCAAAGCATCACTTTGGCAGCTCATGTTCAGTTGATTATCTACTACAGCCCCCAGTTCTTTCCCCCAGAATCACTGCTTTCCAGGATAGAGTCCCTCATCCCGTAAGTATGGCCTACATTCTTTGTTCCTAGATATATACTGTAATAGCATATACCCCTATGTTCACCCCTTTTACAAAACTACGATAAATTTTGTACAAAGTATGCCTTGTGAGGTATCATTTGAAAATGCATAATTTACTGAAACAGCTGTGGGTCCCCATGCACACAGACTTTGTCTCCTGACCCTCAGCTGGAGATAATTCTCAAAGAAGAGAAAGGACTATAAAAGGAGAGAGGAGATGCCCCAAAATATTCCTCCTTTTTTTTCTACTCATGGTATCCACAACACGTGAAGAACAAAGGAAACAGCCTTGCACTGAGGGAGGGATCCTGACTGAAAGATTCAGCCAGAAAGGCTACTAAAATATATGGGGTTAGGACCTTTGCTTTGAATTTACTCTAGCTTGTTAAGTGAGGCATTAGTTGCAATTTACTTTTATTTTTTTTTAATCAATTCTGACTTTTATGGTTCATTACTTGTAACCTCTTAAAATCTATCTTTCTGTAATTAATAAACTTGTTTTATTGTTTTATCTGTACCAGTGTGTTTGGACTGAAGTGTTTGGGATGCTCCATTTGTGATAACAAGATTTGTGCATATCATTTTCTATTAATGAAATGTCAGACTTTATATGAGCTTGTATTGTCCAGGAGCGTGCTGGGCAGTAAAAGACGCACATTTCTGGGGGAAGTCTGGGGCTGGGAATTTGCTGGTGTTGCCCTGCAGTATAATTCAAGCATGGCTGGCTCTAGCACTCTTGCACTATAACTGGGAGTAGTTTACATGCTGGAGGCTGTGTGAGAGCAGCTCAGGAGTGGTTGCTGTGAAAAGCAAAGCAGTATAAAAGGCATCCTAGATTGGAGAACTGAGGGGACACAGCTGTTCATCAGTCCAGATTGTATCCTGGGTAATGTCACATATACATTTACATTTAGCCATATTAAAACGCATAATGTTTGTTTGTGTCCAGTTTATCAAGCCATCCAGATTGCTCTGAATCAGTGACCTGTCCTCTTCATTATTTACCAGTCCCCCAATTTTTGTGTCATTTGCAAACCTTATCAGTGATGATTTTGTGTTTTCTTACAGTGCTCATTGATAAAAATATTAAATAGCTTAGGCCCAAGAACCAATCCCTGTGAGACCCACTGGAAACACACCTGCTCAATGAGGATTGCCCATTTACAATTACATTTTGAGACCTATCTGTTAGCCAATTTTTAATCCACTGAATATGTTAATTTTATATTCCAGTTTTTTATTAATGTTATTCAAAACATCATACATTACAAAGAGCCTTACAGAAGTCTATTATGTCAACACTATTAACTTTATAAACCAAATTTGTAATCCCATCAAAAAAAATCTCAGGTTAGTTTGGCAGCATCTATTTTCCATAAACCCATGTTGATTTGCATTAGTTACACTACCCTCCTTTAATTCTTTATTAATTGAGTCCCATACCAGCCACTCTATTGTCTTGCCTGGGATCGATGTCAGGCTAACAGGCCTATGATTACCCAGGTAATCTCATTTACCCTTTTTTAAAAATTGTCTCACAATATTAGCATTCTTCCAGTATTCTGGAACTTCCCCAGTGCTCCAAGACTTCTTATTAAAAATCAACATTATTGTTCCAGGAAGACCCTCAGCCAGCTTTTTTAAAACTCTTGGATGCACGTTATTTGGACCCGCTGATTTAAAAATATCTAACTTTACTAGCTTCTGTTTAACATCCTCCAGAGATACTAGTGGAATGAAAAAAGTGTTATCATCACATGATGAGGCTATATTATTTGTTTTTTCCAAAATACAGAACAGAAATATTTACTGAACACTTCTGTCTTTTCTGCATCATTATTGATAATTCTATGCTTTCCATTTAGTAATGGAAATTGTTCCCTGAATGAGCTCCTGAAGCTGGCATGAATTATCACCACCAATCCACTCCAGTTCTGACATTCTGTGGTCTCAGAATACCTACTTTTTTCTAGCTACCAAAACACTGGAACTAGGAAGCACAGAGATACTCTTCATACTCTGATGTTTCAAAGGGTTGGAGGAAATAAGAGATGTCATTTAATCTTGAATATGGAGTTGCATTCAATTCTAGGGTGTAAACCGGGGTGGATATATCTAAGACCCATTTGTGTGACAACACTTTGACAGTACTGTCCTGCTGTATGCCCCCTATATGTGGAATCACATCAGACTGGATCAGCCTATTGTCTTGCTTGTTTGAAGTGAGCTCAGCATTTTCCATGTCTCTCATGCATTTTGATCAATTCAATTTATCCTTTGCTAGTTTGATAGCCCGCCTGCAATTGTAGCTCATCAAAAGGGGTGCTGAAATCCACAGTAGGATCTAGATTTCCTTGTAGCCACTATATTTTATGGTGACCAGTATGTCGTATCAGCTTTCTGTGGCTTTAGCCAGAGGTGGTATTGTGATGCTGAATTATAACCCTTCACTCTTGATTTAAATCTTAGGCTATCCAGCGTGTGCCATAAAAGATTTTTCTAAACTTGAACAGGGAGATTGTCCAGTAGGGAGTCTGGATTAGAATTGAGTAAAAAATTGATTTTTCAGTTCAGAGGCTGAAATGAAAAATCTGGGGGGAAATGGGTTAAATTTGAATGAAAACAGAAATGTTTCCATTTTTCTTACTGAAATGAAAAACAAAACAAAACAATTTAGTCAATATTTCATTTGACCAAAATGATTTTGTTTTTTCATTTTGTTTTGTTGCTTTGTTTGTTTGTTGTTTGTTTGTTTTTGAACAAATATAGCTAAATTTCAAAACAAAACATTGATTTTTTTGAAAAGTCAAAACATTTAGTTTCCAAGTGATCACAATGAACTGTTTTGACATTTTTCTTTCTTTTTTTTTTTCTTCAAGCTAAACTGTTTGCTGAAGTTAACCTGCATTTTGCAAATATTTTTGGTGCCCTGAAAAATGTGTTTTTCAGTGAATTTACTATCACTAAAAATAAAAAAAATGCACCCAGCTCTACTCTAGGCATGCCAGCCTGACTCTAAAACAAGATGAGGTGGCAACAGATAAATGAAAGACTGCTGAGGTGGCTTTAAAAATTGCCATGTCATTAACCAAAATCAGAGTGTTGCATCCGATTTTGAGAGTATAACCAGGTCAGACTTAATTGTGAGTGGTCTCACTGCCCTTCCTTACCGCATCCTCTGGTTTACCTCTTTCAGGGGCTTATTTAAAGGAAAGAGTTTATCACCATTCTTCAGAATGGTTTCAAAATATTCCTACTCAAAAAGCTTAACCTGAGGTTCCTCCTTCAAGTCCAAAAGCTCTCTCTTCTCCAAGGAAGAGGATCTGAGGAAGCCTCTCTGTGTTTCTTGGGCCTTTTACTGTCCCTTTTCATGTCCTTATGCTTAGAAATTTTGTGTTCCAAACAACTAGAGAAGAACTAAAAGAGGCTGGGAAAAGGAAAAGGGTCTTCACACTTCTTATTCTTTAGTTTACTTGAAACCAGAACTTTAGCAATTTCCTCCATGAAAGAGTAACTTCTGTGGTCAGAACCTATAGTACAGCTGAACAAAATGTGTAATTTCCTGCGGGAAATCCAACATGTCAACCTTGGTTTTGTCCCAAATTGGGATGAAAAGTTGAAATTTCAATATTTTTCACCGAACAGAAATTCTACAAAAAATAGATTTCAATCTGAAGATTTCAACATTCCTTAAACTGACTGGAAATAAGTAACAGTGAAAGTAATTAATCATTGGAACAGCTTATCAAGGTTGTGGTAGATTCTCCATCACTGACAACTTTTTAATCAAGATTGGATGTTTTTTACTAAAAGATATGCTTTAGGAATTATTTTGGGGAAGTTCTATGGCCTATGAAACAAGAGGTTAGACTGGATGATCACAATGGTCCCTTCTGGCCTTGGAATCTATGAATCTATTAAATATTTTGGTTTTTTTAAATGACAAAAAATGCCTCATTTTGAGTCATTTGAACATAATACTGTATTTTCCCATTAGAACATTGTAGTTTGGGAGCCTGATGCCCCCCATTCTCCTTCGTAATCTTCCGGGGAACCTGGATCATATCTCCCAAGATGCACAGAGCTCGATCGGAGAGAAATCTGCAAAATAACTAGAATGTCCAACCTTTTCAGTGATGCAGGCAGCATACATAGTTGTGCAGCACCTCTGTAGGCCACATACAGAAACAAATGGTGTTCTCCATGTGGCATGACTTTTCATGCTCAGTGTGTGCAAGGTCATGCTTTGTAGAGGCATGGCATCCACTGTGCAGCATGACTTAATACATACGGGGTGTGTGAGGTCATGCTGCACAGAGACCACCATTTTGTAGAGCAGGTCTACTGTAGGGCAGACATCTTCAGGGGCCTGAAGAAATTTTCCTATAGGCCGTATTGGCCCATGGGCCACCTGTTGGACCAGCTGCTGGAGAGAATGAGTGCCTGAACTACAACTTCTATAAAGATATGCGCTGATAGGGAAATGATAATGAATGTTTTATTGAACTGATTTGAAATTAGATGTTTTGGGTCAGGTCAACAAAACAAAATATTCTGATTTGGACCAAACCAACCTGTAGGGGGCCAGGGTGGCTGCCCTCCGAACCTGAGGGTAAAGGGCCTTTCCCTCAGCCTGAGTGGGCGGGGCCAGCCCAAGCTTGCTCCACCCCCCGGAAGGGGAGGGGTGGAACAGGAAGTATAAAGGGCGGGGCCCTTAGCTCAGTTAGGGCAGCACCAGGGAGGGAGGCAGACACAGGCCGTGGGCTGCTCCCTTCAGAGCCTGCTGCCACACCAGGGGAGGCCCTGGACCTGTGGAAACCTCACCTGGAGGACGGACTGGGGCTGCCAGGACTGCCCGCTGCCGAGTACCCAGAGGAACTGGAGGAGTCGGAGGGGGAGCAGGAGCTGCCAGCAGCCGAGTATCCAGAGGAACTGGAGGAGCCTGAGCCTGAGGGGGAGCCGGAGCTGCCAGCAGCGGAATACCCCGACGCACTCACGGGACCAGAGAGATTCGGGCGAGCAATCAGGTAGGAAGTAGCCCAGGGACAGAGCTGTACAGTGGTGAGTCTATGTAGCGGGACGACCCCGCTGACCCAGTGGTGGGACCCTCGTTCTGCCACTGTCAGGGCCCTGGGCTGGAGCGCAGTGGTGTAGGGTGGGCCTGCGCTCCCCTACCCGGCAGAGCCACGCCGGGACCTTTGCCGGCGCTCCCCTGCCTGAGGGGCGCGCTACTGACCTTTGCCGGCGCTCCCCTGCCTGAGGGGCGCGCTACTGACTCTGGCTGGCGGCCGCCCCGCCGCTAATTCCCCGCTGACGGAGGCGTGACCCAGGCCGGCCAGTGACCTCATAGCTCCCCACCGCCCCCTAGCGGGTAGGTGGGCCAACGCCGTTCACACAACCTAAAACAAAATATTTCATGTTGATTTTCTTTATGGAAAGTGGAAAACTTTCAGCAAAACTGAGATTTTCTTGCTGAAAAATTTGATTGCAGAAACTGCATTTTCTGTGATTAAAGTTGTTCAGATGGAAAATACTTGATCAGTTCTAGTCTGCAGGGTCCTTCATTAATTTGGGATAGAGGGACAGTGGTCTCTATTTTGTGATATAATGAAATATTTCTTATGAGGAAATATTAAGGGAGAAACCACTATTGCTGTGCCATAGAAATAAAGTGGAATACTTGAAAGAGTTTGCTTCTCGGAGTTGGTGAGCTGATTCCTAAGTGGGTTCCCTGAACTTTATAGATGGCCCCTAACCTATAATAGAGGGAAGGGCAGGAGAAGCATTCTTCGGAGGAGCCAGTTTGTCTTACTGAATCCCATAGAGAAAGAGGCAAGGTTACATAATCAGCAACACCGACAGCCATTTTGTCTTTCTAGGAGCAATGACTATTTACATAGGGGCTGATCCACACTTTTATTAAGGGTGCAAGGAAATTGAAGTAAATGATTGTCAAGTGGCTCCATGTCTGGACTGCTCTCCCACTCATTCCTCCATGGCCAGCTGCTTATGGGAGTGTGGGAAAACCGTGGGGTATGGCGGCTCCCAAGTGAAGTGGGGATGGGGTAGCCCAGATGGCAGTCATTGGGCATGGTGGCTTGAAGAGCAATCAGGGCTGAGTAGTCTGGATGTTTTTGTGCATTTTCCTGATATCCTGTCTATTCCTCTAGTTGCTTGCACATGGTGCACTGGAAGCTGTTGTAGCCAGCTATCTCAGAATCGGAGGGGGCATTTCCAACAAGCTTGGTGCAGAGCCCCAGTTTCCCAAAAGGAATTTTGGAGAATGTTTGGAGGAAGTGGGATACCCTGGAAACCAAGCCAGAGGACTGACATTCCAAGGTGATCCCTTATGCTGCACACTCCACAGCTGAGATGTAGGCAGTTAAAAGGTTGGATATAGGTGGAAGATGCATGCTGGCCTGCAGCAGAACTACAGCACCTCCTCCCTTCAAAGGACCTGCCTGCTGGGATCCAGAGCAAGGGTCCATAAATGAAGTGAGCTGGGTAGGATCACACTGTCCACTGTGGCAGATCCATAGTCTGGACAATTAGTTTAGTCAGGAGGACTTTCTTTCCATCATCTCTTTTTTATGATCTTGTGTTTCTTCACCTTGGATTGGGAATTGGAAGGAAAGGAATGGGAAACAAAGGCAAAGGCCTGGAGCACAAATTAAAAAAAAAAAAAACCTGAGAAAGTGAGTTGCGTGGAACAATTTTTCCAGTTGAATAAAAGTCTCCTTTGCACCTTCTCTCCTTGGTATTTATACATAATGGATTGGTCATAATGTTTTCCTCTGTAGCATGGGCAAAATAGAGATTTAGGACAATATTTTCTCCAATTTCTATCCAATTTGCTAATATCTTTCTGCTAGAAGATGTCCTGTCTCATTACCTACTCTATACAGAAGTTTGGCAGAATTTAATTTATATATATATATATATATATATATATCTCAAAAAAAAGTGTATGTTTTTAAGCACTTTTTAGTTTTATCTAATTAAATTTTCACAGTTGTGCAAAATTATTTGTTTTAAGCAGGTTTTTTTAGGGTTTTTTTCACTGCATTTTCACAGTTGACGGAAATTGTGTGTATGGGAGGGGGTCAGATCATAGTTATTTAATGAAAGTAAATATCAATATTTTTATAACCATTAAAACTCAAATCATCAACATCACAGTAAATATCCTTAAATCAAACTGTATGTTATCAAGCAGCATTTTTCTTAATTTGCATATGTGTAAATTTCAATTATCAATGGGATATTTTTGTTGGTTTGTGTGTGTAGCGTGAAACCTACGTTCATCTACACTTACTGATGAAAATCTATTCCTTACAATCTTATCTATGTGGCTATCATGACTATCATAAACCAGAATATAACTAATGACCAGTTTGAGATGGGAGAAATCCTCTACGCTGTTTCTTTTGGGAGAAAACACAACCATTTGTGGAATGATGGAAATAAGTTTCACTCTGCTGGTTTTGCTTTCCCTTCTTACTATAGGAAGTTCATTGCAAATACTCAACCCTCTAAATGCTTTGTTCTTCTAAGCTGATAAGTATTTTCAAGATGAAGAAACTTATAGCTGTACTTAACAATGATTCATTTTCACTTCTAGAAATATGTAACTCATTTTTACAATTTTTACACAGACACACTAGGGAAACATTATACAAAGGTCTCATGGTTTTATGATACCGTATTTCTCTAAGATGCTGTTTTACTGGAATTTTTTCTTTTCTTGATATTCATATATAGTATATTGATGTTAATCAGTTTTTCATTTGTTACGGTGTTTAAGTTTCTTTTAAATCTGTACAAAATCTGATTGACCAAGCAGATGGGGTTGAATTTTACAGGAAGGTATATCACATCTTTTTATGTGTAGTAAATTTAATACATAGTTCATTCAAATGAAAATATAAACACTGAATTTATCATAATGATATTACCTTGAAACCACTGTTTGCCAGAAGGGATAGCTTAATGAACTATATTTTATGTTTGAAATACTGTGCCTAGAGTTCATGGAACAACTGGTTCAAATTCTAATAAGAACAGCTCAGACCTTCTGGCTTCTGAGGAACATAAATGAAGCACAATGCAGTTTACTCTGTGTACAGTATTTGGAAAGATCCTTAAAAACAGATACCTTGATTGATCTGTGCAGACTTTAGAGGTCTCATAACACTTTACAGGTGGTTTGCATTGGTGACTTGACCAAAATTTCCCTGATGTGCAATGATTGGCTTCCACTATGTGCCCTGGAGTAGCTGTGTTTTAGTGGTGCTCTATCTGTGTTTATAAAGTGATTTGGGATCTTTCAGCATGAAAAATATTATAGAAATGTAACATTAAAACTTTCATTTAATTACATTACCTTATAGAAGTGTAACATTTGGATTAATTCTAAATACTCAGAGCTCTAGCAAAATGTAATTATTCATAGTACCCATCATTATCATGAATAGCAAGACCAGGTAGACTTCTTGTAAATATAATTCTAGGCATTCCTTTTTTGCCAATTCTAGGAGGGGCAGAATAGTACATAGAAAAAAATCAAGATACAATTTCCTAAAATAATTTCATTGTCCCTGATGCTTTCCCAAGTATGACAGCAGTACCAGAAGAAACAAGGTACTGTTTCCACCAGTTAATGATAATGCCTTCATCCAGCATAGCAATAATTGAGTTTTAATGTCCTGTGCTGTTACTTGTCATAAATCCTCTATACATGAAACTCCAACCTCTGCTAGGCAAGATTAATGGTTAGCAGTGTATATTATATTTATTAAACCTCTTTTTATGTTGCTTGGCAATCTGTGCTGCCATCAAACAAGTTGAAATAATTGACATTTAGCACATCAACCTTCTTTAAGAAACATGACATTCATGTAGATAGTAAACATTTGGCAATTGCTGTAAATGTCTCCAAATTTAACGCCATGACCTTTTCTCAGGTAAATGTTTTGGGATAAAAAGTAAATATTAAAAATACCGCTGTATGTCAAATACTATGCAATGTCAAGTTTACTGTCTTGTTAACTTTGAGAGGTTTGCAGGTTAGATTTGACATGTTGCCTCTTTTTAGCTTCTCCTACTAAAATTCATTTTAATTTATTTACTATAATCCTTATACAATGTTAGTTTTCCTCACTATATTTTTGATTAGTTGAAGAGAGTGCAGAGTTCATGAGATTGTTTATAAAACAATTTTACAGTTACATAGACAAAACAAATCAAAACACTAAAAGTAAATTACAACTAAAATGAATTAAACATTTTCTATCTTTTAACTGAGTGATTTTAATAATAACTGAGTACTAAAAGGTGTTTTAACAAGGAATTAAAGATTTGTTCCCTGTTTGGCCAGCCATGTAGTCTAGAAACACTGCTCCAAAAAGCTGCAAGAAACCAGCTTCAGGGGAAACAGCAACAAAGGGCCAAATCCTGGTCCCATTTAAGTCAAAAGTTATTTTGCCATTGGCTTTAACGTGATCTGGATTTGGTTCAAAGTGAAAACAAAAGAATGTGATATGAGTTAGAGTGGAGCTGGTGAGAAATGGTTTTCCCATTCCACATCATGGTAAACCCAAGAAAAAAATCAGTGTAAAACCAGAGACACCCCATTTTAGGATAGCCATAGCTCAGTATTCAGGGCACTCAGGTAGAGCAGGCAGTTGAATCTGGGTCTCCTACGTCCCAAATGAGTGCCCTAACCACCATGCTATAGAGCAGTGGTGGGCAACCTGCGGCCCGTGGGCTGCACATGGCCCGTCAGGGTAATCTGCTGGCGGGCTGCCAGACAGTTCGTTTACATTTACACGGCTCTCATGGGAGCTGCGGGAAGCAGTGCAGGCCGCAGGGACATGCTGGCCACCGCTTCCCACAGCTCCCATTGGCTACTGGGAGCTGTGGGCAGCGTGCAAATGTAAACAAACTGTCTCATGGCCCGCCAGCAGATTACCCTGACGGGCCACGGGCTGCAGGTTGCCTACCACTGCTATAGAGTCAGTCTGACTCTGCCCACCTCTCCCCCATGTGGGAGCTGTTCCACTTTGTATGAATATTTGCTGGGCCAGAGAGACTGACTCTATTGCCCAGTGATTAGGGCACTCAGTGCGATGTAGAAGACAAGGGTCAGGTCTCTGTTGCAAGATATAGATAATTAGTTATACAAAATGGAACAGCTCCAATAGGAAAGATTGAGAGGCTTACTGGAAAATAGCCAATAAACTGGTGGTAAAGCAGCTCAACTTGTCTGACTCAGGCAAAGCCAGGACTCGAATCTGGATCTCCCATATCTGCAGCAAGTGGCCTAACCAGCAGGCTATTGGCTTTTCTGGAAAGGATGGGGGTCAGTCTCTCTCACACCCAAAATTCCATCCTGGGCCTGAGAACCCTTTTCTCATAAAATTTAATCAAAAGTGATATGTTTCTGTGAAAAGTTCCTATTTCAGCAATTGCATTTTGTAGCCAAAAAAAAAAAAAAGGTTTGTTGAAAAATGCCTAACCAGCTCTAAGTTGGAGGTCAGTGGTTAAATATTTCTATTTAACAATATGTACAGAATGATGAGTTTTGAAGAGAAACTGAGAACATTACTCTGTAATTGTTTTTGAGCTCAAAGATAGCAATTACTGACATTCTTAGGTAACAGTTCACATTTAGCCACTAACAGTTTCCTATAAGTGAAAAGACATCCCTAAAATGAGAAGCAACAAATGGAACATAGATAGCTACTAAAAGATCTGAACTAGTCCATGTGGAATGTGTACAATTTTCCTGTTTATAAATGAAGAGAGGGATAAAATATATGGGGCTGGATTCTCAGCTTTCTATCTCCCCCACAATGATGGGGATTGCCAAGTGCTGCACAGGATCCCTGGAGTGCACTGCATGCTGGCCCCACACTCAACATACCTCTTCTGGGATCACCCTTTATGTTTATAGGAGAGGGATCAGGGATTCCCATATGACAAGAGAATCCTTGGGTACTACTTTAAGCCAGATTTAAATTCTTTTTGTGCTGCTGTTGAAGTTCTAGGCTATGAAGTACAAATTGCTTTCCATTATGGAGAAGATGGTGAAAGAACTACAAAAACAGTTGAAATAAATGCCTGAGTGAAATTAGGGAAGCCATCTTAGAGCATAGAAGATCAGGAAGTAGCATCAGGACATACACACACAATATTTATGTTCTTAAATATGGATATATTTGGGAGATGAAAGACTACACTATCAAGAAAGACTGGAACTAATAAAAAGAACAAAATGTAATTAAAAAAGATACTGCTGTGATTTTCAACATTTGACAAGATGGGGGATCTGACTGGACAGTCTAGGATGTCGTTAAGATGATCAGTCATGACAGGGCTAGCTGAGAAATACAACCCAAAAGAAAGAGGCAAGTAATGCTGATTGTTAACTCCAGAGACAAGGCTCTGGCCTGAGACATCTGTGACTTCAAAAAAACACCATGTCAAGATGGTGTGCTATCTCCAGGGTGACAAGTCTTGTGATGTTACAGAAGAGATAAGCATATTCGACAGAATTCCCACTAGTTGTAATCCATATAGCAACACATAACAAAAATGAAATGACAATTCAGAACAATCAATAAAAAACAGAACAAAAAAACAACTTGCATTTCATTCACAGTATGATTATCTGTGGCTGAATAAATAAACTGAAACCACAGTTATTGTAACAATCTTGGGGTTCATCAAATAACAAACCAGTGAATGGGAAAGGAATGAAACTTTAATAAAACAAATTAGAGAGCATCCCTGATGAACTGTTGACACAGCCATGCAGTGTTCCCAATTCCTGCCTCCAGGGCACATTTCCAAATTCCTATGCTCATAATACTGTCCCTTATGAGGGAACATCTCTAAATTATAATCTTTTACAAACATATCTCTACATCTTCCCTCTTACAGAAAAAAAATAACTCATTATCTATATCTATATACAGCTAACAACTATCTAATAACACATGCATTAAATTCTCAACCCATGTAGTACATTTCCATAAACCCACTGTGTCAACTACCTACAGAGGAGAGGTTACTGGCACATCACTTGCAAGTGAGTCTTTTCCACTCACTTTCCTCAAATACCCCTTCTCCAAGCAGGATAGTAAGTCTCGATGAGTCTTTAAGGGTGTTTAATCTCCCAATCTGATCTTCTCAGTATCAGCCTTTCATTAGAGCCACGGTAGTTCTCTTGCTCCTTGACAGTTTCTCCTTTGTGATGATAAAGGATCAGTCAGATGGGAAATGCTAGAGTCCACATCTACTGTGAATGTGTTGGAACTTTCTGGGATTACTCAAATCCCTTCGATTATGTCAAAATGTGTCCTCCTGGTCTGTCTCAACTACATAAAACCTTGGATACAGCTGTTTTTTAATGATACCCCTTTGGTCCCAAATATCAGAGGTGTGATTCCTCAGGCGCATTTTATCCCCTGGATTAAGAGATGGGTGATCACAGGCCATTTTGTCAAAATAATATTTCTGCTTCCATTTCTGATTTTCTTTCATCTTCTGTATGGTTTCATTGTTATGAGATTTCAGCAAGTTATCAGTGATTGGTAAATTAGATCTGATCCTTCTTCCCATTAACAGTTGAGCTGGAGAAAAGTCATTCTCCAGGAGTGTACTTCAGTAAACCAGCAACGCTTCATACAAATCGCTTCACACACACGCATACCCCCCCGTCAAAAGTCTTTTTCATAAGGTTCTTCATTGTCTAAATAGACCTTTCCACAAATCCATCTGATTGGGGGTAATTTGGACTTGATGTTTTGTTATGAAAATCCCAATCTCTGGCAAATTGCCTAAAATCTGCAAAAGAAAATTGAGGCCCATTATTGCTAAAGGCTTCATCTGGAATTCCATGTCTGAAGAAGATTCTCTTCAAGCCAGCTATCACTGACTTATTATTAGTATTGTGCAGTGTGCAAATTTCTGGATACAGAGAATAATAATCTATGACTATTAAATAATCCTTTGATTGCCAGGAAAATAAGTCAGTGCCTACCTTCTCATAAGGCCTTTGCAGAACTGGATGAGGTGTCAGAGGCTCTGCCTGTTGACACGGCTTGTATTTCAAGCAGGAAAAGACGTTTCCTACCACATTAGTGATGTCGTGATTGATCTGTATCTCTTGTGGTCATTGTTTGCTCTTCTCAATTCCTAAATGATCCTCATGGATCTTTTGTAGCATTTCTTTTTGGAAGCTTATTGGAATTACAACTTTACCGACCAGAAAATCACCCCATCTATCACAGTAAGTTCATGTCTGTAGTCCCAATAGTCTCTTATACTTGGACAGCAACTGCTTATTTCTTCAGGCTGCCCTTTAATTATCACTTCTTTAAGGATTTCCAATGATTCATCTTTCTCCGTTTCCTCTCTTATTAGTTGTAGTTTCCTGTTAGCTATGGGAATTGGCTTTAGAATCAGATCTATATAGGCTTGCATCTGTCTCTAAAGTATTCTCTGGTTTTGTGGGAGCTACTGCTCTGGAAAGTGCATCTGCAATGAACATGAATTTACCGGGCATGCAGGTCACAACCAAGTCATACTTTTCCAGCTTTCTGGAAATTCATCATTCTTTGAATCCTTCAGGTACAGTCATTTAGCGGTTTGCTAAATAATGCTATCAGGGACTTGTGGTCCATTCCAACTGCCACTGTCTGTCCATAAATATACTAATTAAAACTTTCACAGGCAAACAATATTTCTAAAAGCTCCTTTTCGATCTGTAGATATCTGGTTTATGCCTGAGTCAGTCATTTGTATGCATATGCCACTGGTTGCCAGCAATCCTCATGCTTCTGAAAATCAGTGAAGCCAACTCAGACTGTGAAGCATCTGCTCAGATTTTAATAGGCCTTCCTGGTGCATAGAACTTCAACACTGGTTCTTGTATCAGTTGTTTTAAACCATCCCATGATTCCTCCTGTTCTGCACCCCAATACCATACATTTTTATTCTCTAGGAGCTTTTTCAAAGCTACTGCTTTGGTAGATAGATTATGTATGGATTTTCCAAGATAATTAACCATTCCCAGGAACGGTTGGACATCTTTCTTTGACTAGAGATGTGGCATCATTTCAATAGCTGAAATCTTCCTCTTATCAGGTTTTACACTTTTGTTGGAAATAATGTTCCCAACAAAAGTCAGTCCTATAACCCCTAAAATACATTTCTCCCTATTTAGTTTGAGGTTTGCAGCTCTAGTTATATCCAGGACTTCCCGAAGTCCATGATTATGCTCCACTTTCCTTGAGCCCCAGATAATGATGTCATCCATTGAGGTGTCAACACCATGAATATGTTCATAGATCATATGTATAGTTTTGTGGTACTCTTCTGGTGCTGAACTATGCTGAAGGGTAAGCGTAAAAATCTGTATCTTCCAAATGGGATATTAAATGTGCATAGCTTTGAAATTTCTTCAGTTAATTTTAGCTGCCAAAAACCCGAGGAAGCATCTAATTGACTGAAATATTGAGCATTTGCAAATTGAGCCATAATCTTTTCTGTGGTTGATAGTTTGAAATGTTCTCTTTTTATAGCCTTGTTGAGATCTCTGGGATCTAAGCATATGCATAGCTTGCCGTTATTTTTCTCCACAATGACTAGGGAGTTCACCCGTTCTGCTCGGCCTTGAGTTTATCATGGAGTGCAAATAGCACCTTTCTACATGGATGGATAACTGCTCCTTTATCTGAGTTCCTGTGTCTAATTTCAGTGGAATAATTGTTCCGTTCACTGTCATATGCAGTATCCAGTCCCTCTCATCAGGCTTGGTAGATCCTAGTACATCTATGAAAAGCTCCTCAACCAGATTGTCTTTAATTGAATGCACTTGACTTTTCTACATTTGGGATCTGCAGCATTTTGCAAAATGATTATTTTCCCCACATTTATGACAGAGTTTCTCAAAGGCAACACACTGTTTGGGACCATGCTGTGATCCACACCTTCCACATAACCGTCTGTGCCCAGTCTTCCCCCTTGCAGTGTTTTTCATAGCGAGTGGTTCCAATCTTTGATTTAATCTATTAAGGCTATATTCTTTTTTACCCTGTATATGGATAACCCCTTCTGGTGAATTCAGCTCTTTGGCTTGTGCTTTTACAGTTTCCGCTGCCCTGCATATTTGGAGAGCTTTTTCTAAAGTTAAGTTTCCTTCACAAAGCAGACTCTCTCTCTTAACACATTGTCTTTAATGGTACAAATGATTCTATCTCTGACCAGAGACTCTGTCAGCTCATCAAAGTCACAGGTTTTACTGAGTTTCCTTAATTCTGTGACATTTTGCTCTAGGTTGTCATCAGCATGTAAAATTTTTGTGTCTCTCAAAGGTCTCAGTCCTTTTTGGCATGCAATGTTCCTCAAATTTATTCAATATTTTACTTAACTTCATGCTTTCACCTTCTTCAAACTTAAAGTTGTTATAAATATCTAATGCTTCCTCCCCAACAACATGCAAAAAGATTGATGATTTCACTTTATCATTTTTCTCCTCTGCCCTGATGGCTGCTAAATACAATTCAAATCTCTGTCTTAATTTTTCCAGTTCTCTGCAACATTGCCTGACAATTGCAGACTGGATGGAAGTTGAAACACATTCATTTTTGGCTTTTTCCCCCCTTCTTAAGCTAGTCAAGCTACTGTTGTGCTCACCAAATACATGCAAAAGCCTCTGTTCCAAGTGCTCCACATGCTTCTCAGGTGTCTCCCTTTGTCTCCGCTTTCAGTTGCAAACACAGGAGTTAACTTCAAAATGGCTTCAGTTTCCTTCTTATTCAGCACTTCTGACACCATGTAACTATCTTGGTGTTCATAAAATAACAAGCAGGTGAATGAGAAAGGAATTAAACTTAAATAAAACAAACTAGAGCACATCTCTGGTGAACGGTTGCACGCAGCCATGCGGTGTTCTCAACCCCTGCCATCAGGGCACATCTCCAAATTTTTATGTTCATAATACTGTCCCTTATGAGGGAGCATCTCTAAATTATAATCTTCTACAAATATATCTCTACAGTTATCAGCTAACTACATATATGCAACACAGGCTTTTAACTCAAAAACATACAGACCACCACCTAGTGACTGACCTAAAGGTCCAGTTCCATTAAATCACTGCTAGACATAATCAATAAATACTGCAGCAGGTTTGACCATACAACCAATAAATAGCAATAGAACACAAAAGCACTAGACAGTTTATTACAGTGTTAATGACCATATAGTCAATAACAATGTCTAAAACATTACAATTTTAGTCAGTTTTTAATGTCCTGCATCTTTTTGTATCATATTTTGAAATGTTGACCTGGCCTATTGATTAAATGGCAATTTCATATGGCCAGTGATTTAATTATCTAATGACACCTGCCATAAGTGATCAACAGTATATGAAATAAAGGACAGAAGTTGTGTAATTTACAATACAAATGAGCTGATTCCAGTGGTTTTGATTAAATAAAACAAAAATTAAATTAACCAGTGATTAAATTACAGGGATGGCACTATTACAATTTTAATTTTCTGTGATTCATTTGATTTACAATAGCATTGAACTAAAAACAGAAAACGTTATGATCTTTTTTCTGCTTTAAGTTAGGTGGCCTTGTTTAAAACTCCACAAAAATATTTGAGAACTACTGTCCTAGATCACTCAACATAACTCATGACCCTGAACCATTCTATCTTGTCTATATACTGTACAAAGGCATTAAAGGTACTGGTACAGACAAATTAAATATGAAAATTGTGCATCCACTGGTATTTTAATGGCCTTCCCATGGCTTTTTCAAACTGCTTACGACCACTAAAGGGAGGCTGTACCAGGTGGGATGTTGAAATATTTGTCTCAGAAGCTTGTAAGCGTAAGCTAAATCTTATTATGTCACAAATGTTATTGAACAGAGAAATTTTAAAACCCTTCAACAGGTTTTGTGCATATTTTATGTGGAATCTTTGCATTTAGATCTAATCGCTTGCACTTGGAATTTTATTCAGGAATGAGACACTAGATCAGTTGTGCATAAAGTCTGGCTACATTTCGCTGGCGCTCCACATTTGATGACCCCACTCAAGGGGCAGCTAGTTGCTCATTACTGCTCTTGTTGGGAGGGGTAAAGAGGCAGACTCACTGAAGCAACCTGGTGAAAACCTGTGCCGGGCAAAAATTGCTGTAAAGGCTGCATATGCAGGTGGTGTTTGGCATGTCATGCAGCAGGAAGGCCATCATTATACTGGCAGCGGTATCTGGTACTACTAGAATTCTATTAGAATTCTTTGAGGGTATCAACAAACGTGGACAAGTGTGATACAGTCGATATAGTGTACTTGGACTTTCAAAAAGCCTTTGACAAGGTTCCTCACCAAGACGCTTATGCAAATTAAGCAGTCCTGGGATAAGAGGGAAGGTCCTCTCATGGATCAGTAACGGTTTAAAAGGTAGGAAACAAAGTGTAGGAATAAATGGCCAATTTTCACAGCAGAAAGAGTTCAAGAGAGGGGTTCTCGAATGATCTGTACTGGGACTAGTTCTGTTCAACATATTCATAAATGACCTGAAAAAAAGGGTAAACAGTGAGATTGCAAAATTTGTAGATGATACAAAATTACTTCAAATAGTTAAGTTCAAAGCTGACCGCGAAGAGTTATAAAAAGATTTCATAAAACTGGGTGACTGGGAAAGAAAATGGCAGATGAAATTCAGTGTTGATAAATGCAAAGTAATGCACAATGGTAAATATAATTCCAACTACAAGGGTCTAAATTAGCTCTAACAACTCAAGAAAGAGATCTTGGAATCATCATGTATAGTTCTCTGAAAACATCCCCTCAATATGTAGCGGCAGTCAAAAAAAGAATGTTAGGAACCATTAGGAAAGGGATAGATAATAAAACAGAAAATATCATAATGCCACTATATAAATCCATGTTATGCCCACACCTTGAATACTTCATGCAGTTGTGGTTGCCCATCTCAAAAAGATATATTGGAACTGGAAAAAATACAGAGAAGGGCAACAAAATGATTAGGGGTATGGAACAGCTTCTATATGAGGAGAGATTAAAAAGACTGGGACTGTTCAGCTTAGAAAAGAGACGACTAGTCAGGGATATGATAGAGGTCTATAAAATCATGACTGGTGTGGAGAAAGTGAATAAGGAGGTGTTATTTACTCCTTCACATAACACAAGAACCAGGGGTCACCTAATAAAATGAATAGGCAGCAGGTTTCAAACAAACATAAATAAGTACTTCTTCTCACAACTCTCAGTCAACCTGTGGAACTTGTTGCCAGGAGATGTTGTGAAGGCCAAAATATAACTGGGTTCAAAAAAGAATTAGACAAGTTCAATAGGCCATCAGTGGCTATTATCCAAAATGGTCAGGGACATAACCCTATGCTCTGGGTGTTCCTAAGACAATGACTGCCAGAAGCTGGGACTGGACGTCAGGGGATGGATCATTCAATAATTACCTTATTCTGTTCATTCCCTCTGAATTATCTGGCACTGGCTACTGTTGGAAGGCAGAATACTGAGCTAGATGGACCATTGGTCTGACCCAGTATGACCATTCTTGTGATTTTATATGGTGATGGGCAGGTTCTGAAGTTGTGTCTATCAAAGAGAGAAAGGGCAGTAACAGGAAACCAGTTCCCACTAACCAAACACCACCAATATCTTTTATATATAGATATTTCCCACCCAACCTGGGAGTGAAGATCAAACTGCCATGCAAAACTAAGTTGTTTTGAAGCCCCAACTATTTCTATTAGAGAACTTAGTGTAAAAAAAAGGGAACGCCCAGCAGAATTATCACTGCATTTGATGGCTGGTATTTGCCCAAAAGCACCTCCAAGCAAATAGATGGAGCTGTATATGAGTATATGCAAATTGTCAGCATCTAATATTAAGTGTTTTTATGTCTATGGCATGCATATATTATTTATATAGCACCAAATACATTTTAGAGACAAATACAGAGGCAAAGTCCCTCCCCAAATAGCTTAACAATCTAAATAAGCAATATAGATGAAGGATGGAATGCAACAAAAAACAAGTGATTCACTTGTATTTAGCACTTCTTGTGTATTTTATGTGTTAGATTTTTTTTCTTCTATATTTCTTAGAAGTGAAATGTCTAGTTTATAAACCTCACAGACAAAGTATGTTTTAAAGGAAATAAATTAAATGGAAATGAAAGCATGATAGCCTGGTTGAGTAAGTGGTCTCCATCCATAAGTGGCAGCATAGATATATAACAAATGCAAACACACACCACATATATACTTTTTATATACACAAAAAACTATGTTAAAACGACATTAGCTCTTGAGTGCTTGACTTTGTAGCCTTATTATTCTTTTAACATAGTTTTTGTGTGTATCTATATATACATTACTACATTTGATTCTTTTATTGTTGAATAATTTATTTTAATTATTCTGTTTACCTTCTGCAGTATTCTACCTTCTGCCTACATCCTTGGGCCCCCTAATATGATTATATACCACCTTGTGATAAGTATCAACATTGTCCTCTGAATGTTCCAGTCACTTTCTCCTTGGCAGTGTTAGGTGAAGGAGCTCTCTGCAGAAAACTGCACTTCTACTATTGCTAAGATTCTTTTCAGGAATCCAGCAAGGCCTGCTGAGTAGCCTTTACCATCTCTGACTCCACCTATCTGCCAGGTCTGGTATGGCTGGGCTAAATATTTGAGGCAATTGACTTGAGCACTTTGGGCCTATCTATGATTCTTTCGTGCCCTTTTTGGTGCTTGGTGCTCTTTTTTGCTTCATCGTTAGTGTTCTGGCACTTTATTAGAAGCATCTTGGTGCTTCCTAGGGATTTTTAGTTGGAGTTTAAGTGTTCCAGCACCAACATTGTTTTTGTCTGATTGGCGCCTAAGTAAAGGCTTGTCTAACCTTGTTTTTTACTATATTGGTATAGACACCTTTATACTGATGTATCAACATCCACACTTGGTGGTTGTATCACTTTAACTATCTCACTTTGAAAACTGATATAGTCAGAGTGGTACAAAAACTGGGTGTAGGCCAGCCCTCAGGGTGCTAAAAAGCTGAGACCTAGGAGTGAGAATCCTTCCAAATATCTTCAGAGAAGCAGAATTACAATGTAATTTTCTGTTACAGCACAGTTGAAAGGATGGTCTAATATATGCTACCAGAATTCCATCTGTATAATGAAATACCTTTAAAAGGAAAGAAAAAAATATTTACCTCCAAAATAGCCACTATCAACTAACTTCTCTCGTATATGACCTGTGTAGATGATCTCTGTGCCTTTTTCAAGGATGGGCATCTTATTTCCAAAAGATCCTTCCCTGTAGATAACGTCTTTACTTTGGAAAAATTCAAATTCCAGTTCACTGATCACTCTGTTCAAAATCACATGTCCTGTATCTTTAAACCATGGCATATTTTTGTCCATTACATGGTGGCAGTTGTGGATCGTCACTTCCCAGTTAAAAAAAAAATCTGTATGAAGTTATTAAATAAGGCATGTTTTCATAATTAACATTGTTTCTTTATATTTTGGCTTATTGATTAGACAGGTAAGATTGTCTAACAAGTTATATCATAAGTCTCTGCTTTCAATTGCTTCTAACTGTTTGGGCTGAAATTCTTCATGCTTGTTCTGTGCCTGAGGATGACTTTTTTGGTGGGGATGGAGGGGTATGGATAGAGATTCCAGCAAGGTAGCTCTGCTTCATTTTAATTTTATTTTTTTTAGGGTTTTTTACTCTCATTTATTTGAAGAATTGTAGCACCTCCATGCTTTGGAACATGTTCCCTGGGGGGTTAGTCCTTGGATCAGAGAGGTGCCTTTTGCTCACCCCAGGAAAATCTATGCAGATTTGGCTAAGACATAAGGCTCTGAAAATCACCATTTGGACATGCTCAGTAACCCTTTATAGAGCCTTGCTGCTAAAATCTCTGAATGTTCCAACTGCACTGAGCATATTCCCTGGCTCCATATTAAAGGTTCCAGGTGCAAATATGGCTGATGACACATACAGGTTGTCAATATATTTTCACATAATAGAATTTCTGTTTTTTTAGTTTTTGTTTTTTAAAACTTAGTAAATAACATTCTAAAACTGTTAAAAGAATGTTACCATTGCAAATTCAAGTAATCAAAAGTTATGAAATGTCAGCATTAAGATTGCTTATGCAACCTTAACCTGGCCCTCTTATTTGTATGCACTATGATACAGTCTCTAACTATATGATCATATACTATTTATATGACAGGACCCCCTACTTCATTAAGTGCACAGGACGGACAGTGAATGAGACAGAAGAGTGTAAGAAAGAAAGAATGCTCTCTTGTGGTGAATTAACTTATTTAGAACCCAAGACAGCTGGAGTCTATTCATGGCTCTGCCACAGACTTTCTGTGTCAGTGTTAGGCCAGCGTATCAGAGTCCAGACACACAAGGGGACTGAATTAAGGTAGTGTAAAGCCACATTTGGCCCCCCTCCCAATTCTATACTGAATGCAGGTAGGCCAAACCAACAAATCTGAACCTATATTGGACCCTTATGAATACTGGATATGAGTGAATAGTTAAACTATAAAACAAGGTGTAAAAACTTGAAGGGAATATTGCAACTATGGTCGTGGCTACACTCGAAACTTCAAAGCTCCCTCAGCAGCGCTTTGAAGTGCGAGTGTGGTCACGTGCCAGCGCTGGGAGAGAGCTCTCCCAGTGCTGCAGGTACTCCACCTCCACGAGGGGATTAGTTTACAGCGCAGGGAGCTGTGCTGGGGCACTGTTTACACTGGCGCTTTACAGCGCTGTAACTTGCTGTGCTCAGGGGGGTGTTTTTTCACACCCCTGAGCGAGAAAGTTGCAGCACTGTAAAGCGCCAGTGTAGCCATAGCCTATGAGTGTATAAAATGACACTTTGAGAACTCAAATAGAATTTAAAAATCTCTTTGCTTTAATGTGATTACTACTATTAATTGTGTGTATTACAGCAGTGCCTACAGACCCCAAACTGATATGGGCATGTTGTGATAGGCACTGTATAGATTCCCAGTAAGAGACAGTCTGTGTCCCAAAGAGTTTACAATCTAAATAGGCAAGAAAAGCAGGAAATATTAAGTAGTTATGAGGGTTGCACTTGTTTATTTCAAGTCAGTGTTTCCTGAAGTTTTTTTGCTGTAAGATGGCTACCTTTACATCTGCTATTGTGTGGCCAGGGAGGTTGAAGTGTTCTCCTACAGGTTTTTGTATACTGCCATTCCTGATATCTGACTTGTGTCTATTTATCCTCTTGCGTAGTGACTGTCCAGTTTGGCCAATGTACATAGCAGAGGGGCATTGCTGGCATATGATGGCATATATAACATTGGTGGACGTGCAGGTGAATGAGCCGGTGATGTTGTAGCTGAACATCACCGGCTACATTCACCTGCACGTCAGCTACAACATCACCGGCTCATTCATAGTATGTAAAGGTAGCCATCTTACAGCAAAAAACTTCAGGACCAGACTCCAAAGAGAAACTGCTGAGCTCCAGTTCATTTGCAAATTTGACACCATCAGATCAGGATTAAACAAAGACTGTGAATGGCTATCCAACTACAGAAGCAGTTTCTCCTCCCTTGGTGTTCACACCTCAAC
The DNA here is from genome assembly GCF_013100865.1 of Trachemys scripta elegans. NCBI lineage: Eukaryota > Metazoa > Chordata > Testudines > Emydidae > Trachemys > Trachemys scripta. The sequence goes on from NC_048300.1 coordinate 90,049,139, forward strand.
TGCTAGCAGAGCACCTCACCCTCCCTGATTGAACTAACCTCGTTATCTCCACACTGATTTATACCTGCCTCTGGAGATTTCCATTACTTGCATCTGAAGAAGTGAGGTTCTTACCCACGAAAGCTTATGCTCCCAATACTTCTGTTAGTCTCAAAGGTGCCACAGGACCCTCTGTTGCCTAATATCTGATCCTTTAATATTTTAGGTATATTTCAAGATTGTTTTAGTAGATAATAATTTTATACTTTTCTATTAAAAAATGTACTGGACTTCCTGGATCTATTCAAATGAGAGAGAAGAAGAGGTGTAGTTGAGTCCTGCAGTCAAGAGGCTACTCCATAAATTTTGATTTACTGCCAGAGATATACTCTAGGATAATGTTCTGCATTATACAAGCTTTGACTCATGGAGATTCCTTATCACCATTCCGTTAAGGTGGGAAAGGTTTGCACCCAGATATGCACAGTGCAGTGGATATGGCTCCCTAAACTCTAGGATAACTAAAGATATGTGTAGGCAAAAGCCATCCATGCCAAAACTAGGAGACTCCATACTTCTCCCTAGTTCTTGTCTCAGCCCTTATGCCCACATGACTCCTCATCTGCTGCTGCCTCTCGTGGGGAAGGGCTGCTCAATGCATAGAAAAGGCCACAAGTATAAGCTAAGATGATATTTTAAAAAAGTGAATGGTACAGAGTTTAAGCATAGAAGTTTCTTGTTATCAGGGAATAACATACAGATTATCAAGGGGTGTGAAGTTCAGCTTAAGATCGGGTGGCGTAAGGAATACATAATCTGGAATATCCCCGATTGGGGCTAAAAGGTTGATGAGTCAAAGTACAGACATTGAGATATGAGGGTATGTTGTTCATATAATGGCTATATTAAGGTGTGGAATATAATGAGTGGATACGATGATGAGGATAGATTGGCCCTCATTTGGTGAGATTTAACGTTCAGTGAGTTTATGGTTCAAGTTCATATGGTCCAACGGACAAAATCTCTCAGTCCCTTTCTCGTAGTCGAAGCATGATGTCGATTCGGATCACACCTCGTGGTACTGTCGGTGGCCAGTGACGTGTTTGATGTAGATGTCCCTGAACCATTGGATGGTGTCTGAGACCATGAGGCACTGCATGAGCCATACGTAGCATCGACCGATCCCGCAGGCCTGCAGCACACGCTCGTTGCAGGGGTCCTAGGCGCCCAGGGCTCTGACGATCAGGGCATCCATCTGCACCTCATAGCCCTTCGCTCTCAGGGTGTCGGCCAGCGGGGCATACTTTTCCAGCTTACGAGTTTGGGCTTCGCGAAAGGCCGGGGTCCTGTTCTCAAAGGAGACCATGATGTCAACGAGGATGATCTTATTCTGGGCCTCGTCGGTGACGACGACATCAGGTCACAACTGGCTGTTGGTACCGGGGATGGTGCAGTTCTCAGCAACCTCCCCCAGGCGCGGTGCAATGGCTTTCACCGGGCGGTTTTGGATGGTGTTGTGGTGCAGCTGCCAGGCTCTAGAGTGGGGTTTGCAGCTACACAGGACATGGGGCAGGGTTTAGTTGGAGTAGCCACACTTCCTACAATACTTGTCTGGGTTCCCATGGTGGACGGCTCCATTGGGAGGGACGCAGTTGAGCCGGGCACGGGTGGATGAAGCACCAGTCATCGAAATGGGTGAAGCTCCCCCTGGCGAGGAAGTGGTTGCTGGCATCCCACTTGCTGGTCAACTTGAAGGCTTTACCCTGGTCCAGTTTATGCTTCAGGATTTCCATGTACAGTGAGTGGACGGCAGCCTTCAGGGTCCTCTCCAGCATGCCCCTGGTGCTCGGGGTGACGATGATGTTGTCAGATCTGATCTGCAGCACGAGAACTCCCAGCTCTTAGGGGGCGCTCCTTGCACCACTCCCAGCGGCAGCCAATGCGCTTCCCCAAGCCATGTGTGGTGTTGCAAGCGTGGGACCACATTGAAGGGATGAGATGGAAGAAAACTGCTGAGAGAGCAGTCTCTCACCAACCTTGCCCCTTCCAACCTGTGGAGACCAGTGCTTGTGGTTAACCTACTGTAGTGAAGGCTTCCGCAGAACTCGGAGAAGGACAGCCAGCACTAATTCCTGTCCACGCATCCCAGCCTACATGCACCATCCCCTGTACTTGCCAAACAGGACACTCAGGCTTTCAACATGCTATAGAGATCCTAATGTGATATCATTCAAATCTCAGATGTTTCCTTAGTAGATGGCTTGGAAAAGGGAGAACTGGTGGCTTAAAAGGATAGACATAATATATAAATTTAAGGAGTTGCAAATAGCTTTTAATAGCATTCTAATGGGAGCTTGTTATATAATAGAGAAGATTACTTTAATCTATTTATTGCAGAGATGGACTGAATTACCTTACTATCACATCTAATGGGTCTTATGTACATGTTCATTTTACTACAAAACAAATACAAAAATAATAAATATAACATATACATCTTAGATACATGACTATACCTTTACTCTATACATAAGAGCGCTTCTTTTAGAGATAGCAAGTAGTCCTGTGTCTCTGGCTAGCATCAAAACATAGAGAGCTGCCCAGCCAGAATGCTCATACTAAATAACCAAATATCAGAAACCCCTAGGGAAATAATGTAGAAAAAATTAGAAATTAGGAATCAATAACTATAACAAGCTCTTAGAACATTTTACATTTTGATTGCTGAAAGGGGCTAGCAAAGTAATTATTCGATGGAAAGAAATTATAAATTTTTCAATGCAATTATTTAGGGTACACTTTTCCAGTAATACTTGTATTATTTAAGTTAAAATTAGTGATAATTGTTAGCACTTCCAAGTGATTTTTTTTAACAGGGAAAATACAAAAGAAATCTTTTACCTTTTCTGTTGACTCAAAGATCACTAGTTTTTATTATTTCAAATGGATTTATTCAAAATACGTGTAAAGCAAATCTAAGTTAAATCAGATGTGAAGTAAAATGTCAAGAATCAGAAAGGTGTGCAATTTTAATCTTATTTTCCAGGCAGCCCTAGAACTTAACCATGTCTTTAACTTTAAGCATATGAGTTGGTTTCAATGGACTAGTCATATGCTCAGCGTTAAGCACATGTTTAAATGCTTTGTTGAATTATGGTCTCTGTCATACCCCCTCACAATGCCTAGCATAGGAGATGTGGCTGAAGTGCCCTGTCACTTTTGGGATCCTCAACCACCTAGAGTGACCAGACATCCCGATAATATTGGAATGGTCCCTGTATTAGGAGTTTTGTCTTATATAGGCAACCATATCCCCATTTTCCAAAAATAAATTTTCACACTTGCTATCTGGTCTTCTACACTCACCAGAGCAGCCCCTTGGGGGGGTCACTGAAGCTGGCACAACTTGCAACAACTGTGAGGCTGCTTTAAATCTTACTTCATGCCAAATCCATTGGCTCAAGTATTGGGTGTGCAGAAGAGATCTACAGCACATTTTGCACATACCCCCAGGTTGCTCTGAGCACCGATGGCCTCTCTTAAGAATATGGCCCTAGTCCCCTAGTCTTTAAATAAAAGAAAATATTGCAGGAAGAAACCAAGGAGAAGAAAGAGAGAAATGGTTGCTTCCTCATACAGAGAAAGCAACAGAGCATGTCTTGCAAACTACATCAGAACAAATGTTTCATGCAGTTTCAGATATTAAGAATCCAAGTGTAGAGATTCTGAAGAGGCTGCTATTGTCACCCATGTATTTTATTGAGACTACCAAATATCTGAAAAAGACAGCATAACATATTTCTGATTTGGAGCATGCAAAATCTGTAACTTTTTAGAACTTTTCCACTAAAGCAGGAAATGTTTAGTCTGGCTGCCTCTCACAGCCATACTATGATGCTTCAAGATCACTCAACCACGTTTAAAAATAGCGTACAAAAATTCTCTTTTTCAACTGGACAAAACAGTAGAAAATGTGTTGTAAGGAACAATCCTGTATTGGCTAGAAGATAAACTGGTTGATCTAATAGGTTATTTCCCTTTCTGACTTCTACAATTATGTGATTTACAAAGGAAAAAATATTCTAATTTAGTAGATTATTTAGATTATTTCTGCTTAAAATCTTCAGTCACAAATGATGACACATCTACTTTTCAAATAAGCTGCCGAGTCCTGATGTTTTGGATCAGTAATCTTAAGCTAAGGTTTCTAGTAAGAATTTTCACGTCAGACACTGAACACGCAACCTTGTTGTGTACATGGTCTGTAATGAGTAAATCTCCTTTACCTTCTGTTCTTTAACAAAATGTATACATATGAATTTTGAAATCAATAGGAGTTGAACATGCACGTGTCTGAGGTCAGAAACTGGTTTAACAACCTGCAATGACAGAAGCATCTTCCAGAAACCAGCTGTGCATGATAGTAAAAGCAAAGTAAGAAAGAAAGTAGGAAAATAGTGTCTTATGCATAATGAGATTATGATTAGCAAGGGGTGTAATGTGCAAAGCCTAAGAATCTGATAAATTGTGCTCAGCTATTTTTAATACTTTTTAAAAAGTTTTGTCTTTTAAAGAAAATACTTTCTAATTTTTTTAAAAGAAGTATTGTTAAAGAAACCATCCATCTGATTATCATATCCAATTTGCATTTATTGCCATATGTACATTCACTGCAAATGTTAGGTTTACTTTTGAGATATTTTCATACGGTGCATTAATTTTAATATACACATAAGTAATTATTTGACTATCTGCAAACCGATTAGGGTAGAACTAAAATATTTAATATTACATTGATTATATGCATGTGAACTGCATGGCAAAAATGTGTATGATCAGTACTTTGATTTCAATTGACTATACAGAGCAGAGGCAGGCACGTCCAAACATATTTTTTCTGCTGTTTGCTAGAAATGTGCTTATTTGAAATGTTTGTCTAGTAAGGGGAATGCTTTGTTACTAGGGGAAGAGGGAAGAAAGCGCTAGCTTATTTGGGAACTGAGACAGGTTGACGCTAAAGGTTCTTGTTATTACAGAAGAAGTTTTGGGGGCTGAAATAATCTAAGGGATATTTTACCTTTTGGAACATCAGCAGTGCCATAGCCAAGACACATCATGTGGCGCATAATCTGAAATAAAGCAAAGGCACACCTGTGTCCAGCAGATTTATTCTGTAAAATAGAAAGTAATTCAATTACTTTCTAATCAGATTAAAGAGACACTGTCAAAGACTTCTTAATTCTTATACTGTAGTATATTTGCACTATTCCTTGAAAATGTTTGCAATGCAACAATTTAAGAGGCTTAACAAACATTTCTTCTCATATTTTGCCATTTCCATTTTGCTAAGATGTTTTCCTCTGTTTATAATGGATAGTAAAATTGATGCTGTTATGTGTGTAATGTCTTCACCAGAATCATAGCATCATATTCACATTCATGAGAACAAAATATAATTTCTTAAATTCCCCAGTGAAAAAGTGGTGGATTTAAATAAATATCTAATAATATATTTACATCTCTGAAGGATGTCCACAGGACATTATATGAGTCTCTCCTATATCTCTACAGAATCTTGTGTGTTACACCCTAAGGATGAAATTCACCCCAAGGCAAAGGCCCCCCCAAAGGCTTTTAGCACCAATTAAGTGGATTTTTTGCAGGCCCTATGCTCTGAGGTGAATATCAATATCTACTGATATTAAATAATTATTGTCTTTCCCCCCCATTGTCTCATGCCCCCCTTAATTTCCTGCAACTGTAAAAATTTCAATAGATAAAAATAAAAAGCTTAAAAATAAATATCAATATTATCTGTAAAAATAATTTTTAAAAATGCTTTCTGCCAAGCCTACATATTGAATATGCTTTATTTAATATTTATTATTATTTATTAGTACAGAGTGCACCTCTAAATCTCACTTTTACAGTGAAAACATCAAAGAGTTATCAAATAAGTTATGTTGTGATCTTTTAAATATATATGTCTTCCCAGTTAGAGTTTTCAATATGTACGTCAATGTAATTATTTCATCCAAAATATATGAAATCTTATTAACGAGACTTGTAGTTTTAATCTAATAGCAGTTTAAACCAAGTATTTTATAGCCAGTAATTGATAACAAGAAGTTTGTAAACAAAGCCTTTAGTGCTTTATAAAAACCACTTCACATGATTCATTTAGATCCCTGGAGGAGGGATAATACCTTTCCCCCTGTACTTCTGTCTGGCTTGGTGGCTTCTCATTTCTTCAAGATGACCACAAATTGGGAGTAAACTTCCTGAAAACACTCTTGGGAACTTGAATATGAAGTACATTGTTAAGAGAGGGAGGAAAGCTTTCCATAAGAGGACTGGGAGAAGGGGTTAGAACCCTTTGGCTAGTTAAGATCTTCACATTGTGCTAGCCACTACTAAGAACAAAAGATTTAAGTGGACTAAGGATTAGGGGCGGGCCACTTTGACAGGGATCTGAACATATGTAATCTTAATGGATTTCCTTCACTATTTACAGGCTAATTGTAAAGATGAATAAATATTCATAGACTATAGCTTCATTTATGTACCCTCTAGTTTTATCATTCTTGAATGACTTACTAGAAGATAAAAGGTCTTAGCGCAAACTGTCATCACTCGGTCAAATCAGATGGAATAGCTGTGAAATTTGACAAGTTTCTTGGGTTTTTATACTAGGTAGACTTTAGTAAGAAGAGACTACTGAATGGAATGTTCAATCAGAGCAGTTCTACAGAACTGTCTCCTGAAACTAGCTTCAGAAGTAGGAAAGAGTTTGAATTAGGGAATTTAGAAGCAAAGGATTAAACTGTATTGGTAGCAATCAAATTAGAGGGGCAGCATTAACAGCTTGTTTACTGCATGGAAACCTTTGGAAAATGTTTCAGTAAAAAAATATTTTGCAAAAGTAATGACATTTTCAGTGTTTTTTTCTATGCTTGTTTTCATTTAAAAAATATTTGTATGAAAATAGTTCTGTTGCTTAGGAGCTCATTTGCTCCAGAGGGATTTTGATTTTAAGTGAAGAAGAAGTAGCAGCAGCAGATGAATTCCTAAGAGCTTATTTGTTTGCAAATATCCCTAGTAATAATAGGGAAAAGTGATTAAGAGCATACATGCTGTAGAAACAGAATTGTTTCTAAATAAAATGTTTTCAGAATTTCCCAAGAGAGTCAGGAGTTTTAAAAAGCAAGTTTCAAATACCAAAACAAATTTGAAAAGTGTATGCTAGATTTTTCACAATATATTATAAATTTCACATATTTTTTTGCTAATTATGAAAGGCAAAGCAGCAAAGACTAAAGGAAGCACTCTCAAGTTTGGAAATACAATTCGCATGAATTACATGTATGCAATTATAAATCAAGGTATCAGATTGAAAATTCATCTTTAAAGACTTTTAATTACTCCCAGATCAGGTCAACTGAAAGCATTTTTTGTGTGTACAAATAGCCATTAATTTCCTTTGAGCAAAGAATAAGTATTGTGTGGAATACCCCAAACCCATCCCCACTCCACTAAAGACCATCATATCATAGGAATTACAATATGTATCTTACTAAAATGTTTTGACATTAAACCCAGCCAGTACTTGGAAAATTTCAGAATCTCTGAATCAGAAATTGTAAGCAGGAATTCCAGTGCCACATTATTATCGACAGAATAATCATGTGTATCAGGCTCAAATAACTTTTTATCTTGTAATTAGTCCTGAATCCAACCTTCACACATAAAAAGGAAATATTTAATAATTACAAAATTGTTAACAAAAGCCAAAATATTAACACAATTGTAGTACTGATTATCAACTCTTTATTTGGAAGAGTTACTGGATATGCAGACACAAAAATTATAATTTAATAGACAAAATTTAACAGCAATGTAAAAGTTATGTGTTGAGTAAAAATGATAACAAAATGGGCATATGTGGATGAAAGTAGTAAACTAGTATAATTAACACCGATTTGGCATTCAGTGCATTTCCAAGAAGTGTAATTTGCATGTGCCTAGCAGAGTTTAAGTCAAAGGCAGTCCCCCTGCAAGTAAGATTTACATTCTCCTGTTAATTGCTTTTCCTTTCTGACTCCTTGGTGTAAAAGTTACACTGGATTTGTGCATCCAGTAAATTCCAGCTTTATGCAGGTTGCGCAGTTATAATACATATTACCATTTTCTGACAAATTTACACCTGATTTATAACATACAGCACTATTTGTTGCTGAATTTAATCCAGGGATTTCCAGGAGAGATGTACCCACATACCCTGGAGCTGAATTTAAGCCTTTTTATTTGTAGTAAATAGGTTCCCAAGTATTCTGCAGAATTCTGGTGGAAATTCTGTGGGTGTTTAAAATACATTTTTAAATGGAGTTTTTATCAAAATAAATGTAACATTAAATGATACATTCAGTATAGTATGACCTGCATTATTTGCTATTACATTTATTTTATGCTGTCCATGCTCTTTCCATTTTCAATTTGCCACAGATAGTGATCATTAGCTTTATGTTAACAGTCCATTAGGATGCATGGGGCCGTTCACCCCCCTCAGCAATTTTCACCTGTCTGCAAACTCAGGAAGACATCATTACATCAGTTTATACTTGATTCATGTTTTCAAGGTTGTCTTCAAAACAATAAGGGCTACAAATCATTTTATAAAAATGAAAGCTGTGATTCTGGAGCACAATTCTGTGGCAGGGGGTGAATTCTGTAGTCTGAGAAATGCAAAATACACAAGGCTTTGACTATAAGGATAACGTCACCGGTTGAATACATGAAAAAAAGGACCATAAGAAATTTTAGCAAGTTTTATTGAAAATGAACTGGAATGAGTAGTGGGATGACAAATTTCAGCCCAAATGGTAACTATTCTTCAAAAGTTATAAATGCCTTATAAGGAGGGGCTTATGACAGAAGGGTCCTTTCAGCGATATTATAGAAGTTTAGTATTCAAATTACTAGTTTGTAATTTACAGTATATTACTTTGCCTACTGCCACATTCAGATAATTAGTGGAATACTAGGCATTGCCCTATGTGAATTAATGTAGGTCAATATGTTTAGGGCAGAGTTTCATGTAATTTCTCAGTTAATGGCCTCCACAAAAATAGGCATTAGGAATCTCGAGCACATAAACCGTGTAACTTTCACCTCAGCAAAACTTGGGAAAAAATATAATCTCATGCCTCAATTACCAAGCAACGTACATTACTATATTAACCCTACAACGCTGCAATTTTCAATGTTTGTGAGATATTAGAAAGCTGCCTATCTAAATGTAGTCAATCTATTTGGATGAGAAATTAATTAGGATTTATTTAAAAACACTCCTTTCATAAAGCTTTAGTCTCCAGAATCTACACAAGTTACAAGGAAAAGATGAGTTTACAGATTACTTTTAAGTTATCTTGAAAAGAATGTCATCACAGTGTGAGAAAACCCCTAATGAGATATTTTTACTCTGTAAAAAGAATAAATAAAGTAAAGGTTAAAAAAAGGGCATGGAACATAATTTTGAGAAACCTATTGAGGGCTAGATAGTCTGTGTGCTAACCCACAGTAAAAGACAGCATGTTGTTGAGATGTCCTTGGAGCAGCCCAGCAGGGAGATGCAGTTATAATCACCCTCCCAATCTACTTTAACCTTCTGATGGTTTTCTTTTGTGTTGCAAAGGCTACTGAATGAAGAGTAAAAAAGAGCTCTCCTATGTAACATCTTGCGATGTGCAATCCTGCCCCTCTTCAATATGTATGTGGTAAAGATTATTCAACTATTCTATTCAATATATGGAAAAGTTACGAAACATTACAGACCAGGTGCCAGAAACACATTGATAACAAGCTTAAAAGCAGTGATAATCCCATTAGCCTGTTATCCCAATACCTGAGAAAAAGGACTTCAATTTGTAGACTGTAAGGTCAAAGGAGACCACTAGATCATCTAATCTGTCTGACTTCCTGTATATCACAGTGTATATCCCACTATGACTTATGTTTGGTTAAAACATAATTTGTGTTTGGCTGAAGCATATCTTCCAGGAAGGCATCTAGTCTTGATATGAAGACATCAAAAGATGGAGAATCCACTGCTTACCTTGGTAATTTGTTCCTATGGTTAATCACCCTCACTGTTAAAAGAAAATGTGCCTTCTTTTCCATTTGAATCTCTCTGGGCTTCAGCTTTCAGTCACTGGTTCTTGTTATGCCTTTCTCTACTAGATTAAAAACCCCTTTACTACCCAGTACTTTCTCCCCAGGAAGGTGCTTACCTGCTGTACTCAAGTCACCTCTCAGTCTTCTTTTTGATAAACTAAACAGATTGAGCTCTTTAAAGTCTCTCACTATAAGGTATTTTCTCCACAATTTTTGTGGCTCTTTTCTGCAGCTGCTCCAATTTTTCAAAGTATAGACACCAGACATGGACACAATATTCTAGTATCAGACTCACTAAAGCAGGGATTTCCCTACACCCCCACCCCCACCTGTCCTGTAAATGGAGATGCTTCGAGGCCCTGACCCCTCTACCCCCCTCTCCCTCCCATGGCCGGAGCCCCTTCCTCCTGCCCACAGAGAAGCTCTGGCCGTCCCATCCCAGCCGCGCTGCCTGTCCCGACCTGAGCCGCTCTGGCTGACCTGACCCCTGGCCAGCCCGAGCCGTGCCAGCCAGCCTGGATGCTGTACAATGCTGTGGGGCATTGCCACAGAATTTAGGTACAGCTTGCTGTAGTGTAGCGTACACAGAGCTCAGTTTCCTGCAGTGATGGGGAACAACACCAGGGGCTGATATGAAAGAAAGAGCCCCTGAATGTGGTTCAAGGATAGAACCTGGTGGGAATTGTTTCCCCTTTCTAGCAGCTGGTCATGAAATGCTAAACTTGCCACCAAGATGCTACCCTGGGTCTTGGTGCAGTCCCCAGCCACCTTTTGTATTGGCCTCTGGTTGGCAGATTTAGTTGTCTGGCTAGCAGGGCTGGTCAAGATATGGGATGAAACTTTCACAGATGTTTTCTTAAAAATTTTAATCCTTCTTTCCCAACATCAAATTTTGAGATTTGAACCACCTCTCCTGATAAATAGGTGTCTGGAAATGTTTTCTAGCCCTGGGATAGAGCTGTGCTTAATGAGAGAAAGAAAATTATCTATACATATGTAACCCTTCTGCCAGGCAGAGCCAGCAGTAACCAGAGCCGGGTTCAATATCTAAGGGTTGCTTTTTGCCACAACTTGTTCAATGGTTTATCCACTGTGACCCCTAAATCCTTTTCAGAGCCATTGCTATCCAGCATACAGTCCCCTGTTCTGTAGGTATAGTCTACAGTCCTGGCTTCTATATGTCCTTGTATTTGGCTGTATTAAAATTCATTTGTTTGACTGGGCCCAGCTTACCAATGATCCAGATTGCACTATCCTCATGATTTACCACCTCACTTACCTTTTTGTCATCCACAAATTTTATAAGCAGTGATTTTATGCTTACTTCCATGTCACTGATAAAAACACTGAATAGTGTCAGTCTTTGTACCAGTCACTGCAGAACCCTACTAGACACATTCCCATTTGATGAGGATTCTCCATGGACAACTTTTGAGATCTGTCAGTTAGCCAGTTATTAATCCATTTAACGTGTGTGTATTGATATTGTATAATGCTAATTTTTTAATCAGAATGTCATGTAGTACTAAGTCAAATGGCTTAAAAAAGTTTATTACACCTATGCAGTTCCCTTTATCAACCAAAATTGTAATCTCCTCAAAGATGAAGAGTAGCTAGTTGAAACTATATCCAGGGAAGACAGATATTGATAGGAAGAGGGAGCATTCCAGCCCTGATTAAAGCTTTCACCCTTCCCTTCCCAAATATTATGGAGCGTACAGCATGCGGCTATAAGCATAGGACTATTGTCATCGGCCATGTCCAGCTTCCCATACAGACATGACCAGCCAGCTTTTAAATGGCCAAAAGCACACTCAATAGTCATTCTGCACTTGCTCAGCCTGTTGTTGAACCGCTCCTTGCTGCTGTCAAGTTGCCCTGTGTACGGCTTCATAAGCCACAGCATTAAGGGGTAGGCAGGGTCTCCCAGAATCACAATGGGAATTTTGACTTCCCCTAATGTGATCTTCTGGTCTGGGAAGAAAGTCCCCGCTTATAGCTTCCTGAACAGGCCAGTGTTCCAAAAGATGTGTGCATCATGCACCTTTTTGGACCAGCCTGTGTTAATGTCCATGAAACACCCATGGTGAGCCGCAAGTGCCTGGAAAACCATTGAGAAATACCCCTTCCGATTAATGTACTCGGTGGCTAGGTGGTCTGGTGCAGAATTGGAATATGTGTGCCATCTATCACCCCTCCACAGTTAGGGAAGCCCATTTGTGCAAAGCCATCCACAATGTCACGCACGTTGCCCAGAGTCATGGTCTTTGGGAGCAGGATGTGATTAATGGCCCTGCACACTTCCATCAACATGAGTCCAACGGTCGACTTTCCCACTCTGAACTGGTTAGTGACTGATCAGTAGCAGTCTGGAGTAGGCAGCTTCCACAGTGCAATTGCCATGCATTTCTCCAATGACAGGCTCTCATTCTCATGTCCTTGTGCCGCAGGGCTGGGATGAGCTCATCACACAGTCCTATGAATGTAGCTTTCCTCATCCAAAAGTTCTGCAGCCACTGCTTGTCATCCCAGACGTGCATGATGATGTGACCCCACCACTCAGTGCTTGGTTCCCAAGCCCAAAAGCGGCATTCCACTGTGCTCAGCACCACCATGAACGCCACAAGCAATCTCGTGTTGTAGCTTCTACACGTAGCGAGATCACTGTTGAACTCCTCCTGCCTTTGTAGTTTAAGGAGTAACTCCACTGTCACTTCTGATGTGTTAGTGAGAGCAAGCAGCATATTGGTCAACAGTGCAGGATCCATTCCTGCAGCCTGAAGAGGCAGAGCAGAGCACGCAGTACACAAACCGTTTAAAGATGGTGCCAAAGGCGGATGGAAGCTCAGGGATTTCTGGGATGTAAAGCAATGCATCATGGAGCATTGGGAAAGGACCCAGGATGCCCCACGACCCCCTCCGCCTTCCCACAACTCGTAGCGGCAGAAGAGAAAGAGGTGCTCTGTGGGATAGCTGCCCAGAGTGTACCGCTCCAAATACCGCTGCAAGTGCCGCAAGTGTGAACACACTATGGCACAGGCAGCTGACAGTGTGATCACACAACAGTGGTTTCCCTTCTGCGCTCTCTGAGTGGTGCTGTAACTGGTGGCACTGTAACTCTGCCAGTGTAGACATACCCTTAATTTGCTTAAGGGCCTTTGGGGAGTAACCTTGTCAATGGCTTTCTGAAAGCCCAAGTACACCATGTCAACTGAATCACCTTTGTCTACATGCTTGATTACACCCTTAAAGAAAGTGAATAGATTGGTGAGGCATGCTAGTAACAGAGAAGTCTTCCCTGTCTGTTTTTCACTTTCTGTCTCTGTGTACTATCACTAAAAGGCAGCACCATTACATAAGAGAAAAGGAGAAACTGAGATTAAAATTATCACCCATTACCACCAACAAAATAGGACAGAAGGAAGTCAACATCTCTTGTAGCTGCCATCTGTTCTGATTACTTCTAAAGGATTGGACTGCAGTTTTGTTCTTCTTCCTATGAAGACAGTGGCCCGGATCCTCAGCGAGGGTAAATTGTCATTTGTCTACTGTCTACTGACTTAAATTGATCTACGACAATTTACACCACCCTAGTATTTCTGTTGTATATATGCTGGTCCTGTAACAAAATTTCCCTCAGCAAATGCACAGTAAGTATATTTACTTTAAACTGCAAATTTTTCCATAACACTGTTGGCCAAATTGTGCTTATGAGGTCTAAATTAAAACACTATTATTCAGGTACATATTAAAAAACAGCATTTTCCCCAACATAATTGGGAAAACCAAGACCCTCCTGCTTTAAGTAAACAGAAGCAGGAGATCATCATAGTACTTGTTGTTGAGAGAGAATTGTCCTCTCAAGAACCAACAACCTAGGTGAATTCTTTTAAGCTAGGTGAACTTTTTTTCTCTTAACAGTTCCTATAAGATATTGTAGCAAATCCTCAAGTACAGCCAAAGAGCATAGCGCAGGGCAGGATGTGCATGCAACATTGGCATAATGCTCACCTTTGCACTCTCCCAACCTAGCTGTTCACCCATCTGCTCCACCAGCATACATTACAGAACATCCCTTACACTGGAGTGATCTTTCTGGGTCCAGATATGCCAGCTCTGTAGCCAGATTCCGCTGGAAGCACAGTAGAAAGCAACTGCACTACAACAAAAGATCTTGCCCTTCATCTCTTAATCTATACATCTTGTCTGCCAAGGGATATCTATATCACCTTTCTCCTTAGACATCCTTACTTCTGATTACCCATTTTTCTCTTTTAGAGCATCTACCTTTTTTCCCAATCTGTCTTTTTGCAAAACTGTTCACTAAATACCAAACACTTATCAAAACAGGAAGTATGAAGCATGGCATCAGGCATCAACCACAATTTTGTCACTATTTTGATGGAGCAGTAGCGACACCATAGGTCAGGTTGCATCTGTTTTCAGTTTAGCAAATATAAATAATGAGTGAAACACTTAAATAAATGTATATTTTTCATAATACGTTAGATGAAATATCATTAATTACATAAGAATAAAACTCTTTTCACACTTCTTTTCCTTTCCTATTGCCATTCTTTTACTTAAAGTTCCAGCAGTCACTTAAATAATCCACAGAACAACAATATTAAAAACACATGAGTATTAGGATAGTACAGAATCATTTTGTTTATAGTATTTGGGAGCTATTTTTGCTTATTTACATGATATTATTTAGCTGTCCTGTATGTGAATAATGTTGTTTGCAATTGACTTATGATTCTCTATTTGAACCTATTTTCTTTTACTAAAACAATAGAAAAAAGATACTAACATGATCTAGTAAACTGACCATGAGTTTATGGGCCAGAAACTCCTCAGTTCTATCTGAGATATACTAGTGTCTGCTATGTGGCCTTTGTCAATTCACGTACTCTCTCTGCCTAGTTTCCCTTTCTATAGAATGGTGATAATAATAATTACCTATCTCACAGGTTTGGTGTGAGGATTAATTAGTAAGGTTTGTAAAGTATTTGGAATATGGAAAATGCTACAAGTAAACTGGCAAGTATAATTATTAATTAAAATGGTTATTTACCTGTTCCCAGTAGTGCACATACAGTATAAGCTTTGCAAATCTAAATAAACAAAACAGGATAAAAATTCTGACCAATTTGCTGGTAGAAGCTACTTGTGAGCTAGTATCATTTGTTGATAGAATCCCCTCCAGTTTTCCTTTCTAGAAGATAAAAATAAAATCTAATATAAGAAAGTTACCATTTTTAACTTTAACTAGTAGAGTCTAGTTTAAGCAACATTGATTTTTTTTTTTTACTCACTCTCAAAAAGTAATCCACTGGTAGAACTCCTAAAAAATCTGAAATAAGCCATGTTTTTATATAATTCACTGTAATCTTCTTTTGTTCTAAAACAATATCCTGGGGAAAAGTTGAACAAAATACTATTAAAATATAAACCTAGACATACATTAATCTAATATGATCTAAACTTGAATACTTGAATCATCTAATTCCAGCTAGAATGTTTTCCTGCATTTATATTAATGATCAGACTTAAAATAAGCATGCAAACAATGTATGATTCTAAATAAACTGCCAGCAAGAGGAAGCCTCCTACCCAATGAAAATCTGTTTAGCCTTTAAACTAGGGGTAAACTGCACTGCCTAAACTAAACTAAAAGAAAAAATGACTTAAGTAATGCTCTCAAAAATGTATCTACCATACTACTTCTCTTAAAATCAAATGATCTCATGTATAATGGGCCTGATCCTACTCTCATGTATAATGGTGTAATTCAGGAGTGATTCATTTGAAGTCGATGAGTGCACCGGTGTATAACGTATGTTGGTGAGGAAAGAATCAGGCTCATTGTTTTCAAAGAGCCTTTTAGAAAGTTTAATGTTTCTTCACAGTAGTTTTGTTGAGGTAAACTGAGTTTACACACTTCTTATTTGGGGCATACGCACTTTAGTTTAGGTGACTTTACCCACTTCTTTTTTTTTTACCTCTACACAACTGGTTCTTCAGAACCTTCACTAATACTGGGCCAAAGTCTCAGAGGCGTTGAGTATCTGGAACCCATTGAACCTTTGGGTCCAAACCTGCAGTCCTTGAACACCCTTCCCTAAAACTTGCACAGACTTGTCCACAGGAATTTAAGTCTAAAGGGGATACCAAGTCTAAGCAGAAGTTCTTATTTTACCTGTGATACATTATGATTTGGGGCTATGAAAGAACTCTGATATGGACCTAATTAGTTTCACTTGGTAGCTTTTTAAATGTTTTTATTATTACTTTTTGGAATCATGAAAATGAGACAGCTGGAGACCGACATCACTTGAGAGCCTTTGCACTCAGAAATGTCAGTACACTTCATTTCTAACTTAGAACATTGTCTCCAAAGGGGCCATCCTGTCACTTCCCTTTATTCATCTCCTCATCTGTTTTTGGTACTTGCTCCATTTTCCATCCTGTACTGCTGATGCTTAGCTCCCACAATGCTCCTCACACACACCATGCACATCAATAGGGGAGGATTTTGATTTGACCAACAGAGAGGAGACACAGTGCCTGGAATGGTGGGAGAGTTGAGAGCACATGTATGGTGGGGCATGGCTGGCTCCTCTTTCTCCTTGGGACCTTTTGTGAGGTCCCCAGGTAGTGCTCAGACCATGGCTGCCACCTAGCAGCTCACCTGAGCCAGTGGAGATGGGGGGCAGTGAAGCTCTAGCTTGCAGTGGGACCTGCCCACAAAATTCCTGATTAGGGGAGATGTCCAGCCCCACTAATTGGCTGCAATGCCCTACTTAAACCAGAAAGAGGCACAGGAAGTTGTCTGAGCAATTAGATGACTCCCTGGTGGCCTATTACAATGGACCCTGCCTACTTGCCTGACTCCTGAACCCTACCTTCCCACCTGTTCCTGGTTCCTGCCTTGCAGAGTGTTCCTGGTTCTTGTCCTTCTTATCCTAGCCCCCCCGCCCTTTCCCGGTTCCTGCTTTCCTGCCTTGCTCCAGGTCTCTGCTTCTACATCCTACCTCTGATGCTGACTCTGGCTTCAACTACTGGCTTGGTACTGGATCTGACTTTTGGCTTGGCACCTGACACTAACCCCAGCTCTGGAGCCAGGCTCCTGATTCTAACCATTAGGCCTGACTGCCCATGCCCTGGTCCTTGCAGCTTGCTTGGACCACTACTTCTCTGAGTAGGCCCAGCCAACCATGGACCTCGTGGAATGCCTTGTACCCAAAGGGTCATCTGCACTGTATGAGCAGGTCATCTGTCTCCAGTCAGACAACTGAGCATTGCACATGCAGAACGCGCAGCTGGCCACTGAGAATCAGGTGTTGTGGGAGCAAGTCCATCAATTCCATGCAGACAATGCTGTGCTCTAGACCCATCCAACTTCATTGTCACCCAAGCTGGGACCTGCTATCCCTCTCCCCAAAAACTTTGATGGGAGCCAAGGCTCCATGAATCAGTGCCACCTCTTGTTATTGCTTCGACCATAGACATATGCATCCAGCCAAACCAAGGTAGGCCTTATAATCAGCCTGTTGACAGAGGGATGCCTTTCAGATGGCAAAATCAACCACGTTTGATGACCCCAACTGTGCTTGCTCTGCTGAAGCTGCCCTACGGAAACTCCAACAAGGGTCTGGCATGCCCGCTTCCGACAGAGCTCACTTCCACTTCTCATATCAGACATGGAATGGAGTGATGTGGCCCAGATATTTCAGTTTCAGGACGAGATTAAGAATGAACTGGCCCGAGTCGGAACCCCAACAGGTCTAGACGCCTTCATAGATCTTGTTATCCGTATTGACAATCATCTACATGAGTGACGAGAAGAAAGAAAAGGGGTGTTGCAACCACGTCCTGTGCTATTGAATTCTGCCTCACCAGCTTAGTCAATGCACATAGTCCTGACGCTCCAGCAACTCACCCATTAAAAGAGAAAGCATCAGTGATGCCTTAACTTGTGTTACTACTATGGCAATCCTGACCACACTATTTCCAGTTGCACCACAAGAAACCCAGTCCAAAGGAATCTGGGAAACAAGCCAGCCCGGGCATGGTGAAGAAGGCTAGCCTGGGTATCTTGACAGTGTCCCCCTGAAACCCAAATTGAGATTCTAATGGGAATGAGTGCTGGCTCCCACTGACCAGCACTACACATACAAGTACCAGTTGAGTTACAAATCCTGGGGCATCCCCAGCGACTCCCTCTACAGCAGGCCTTCATTGACTCAGTTACAGCAGACAACTTTATTGATGCAGAAGCAGCCCAGGCACTACAGATTCCCCTGCAGCCCAAGCCCATTCTGAACCCAGTAGAGACAATTTATGGGCCTCTCTTATTCTCTGGGCCAGTGGCCACGGAACCTGTTCCTCTGAGATTACTATCCAAGAGTATTGAGAGACCTCACAGTTCAGTGCCATCCATTCCTCACACTTCCTTCTGATCCTGGGTATTTCATATTTGGCCCTCCACAATCCTCTTATCAGCGGGCGTGAACTAAAAGTCAAATTTTACTCAGAATTATCACAGCGGCACTTCTTGACCCTAGGAAATAGGTAGCGTGCAGTAGTTCCCCAGTGGTCATGTGGCAGGGTAACTGGCCTGACAGAGCCACCTGCTGATTCTGATCCTCAACTTCCATCCAAATACAGTGACTAAAAAGATGTCTTTTGCATGGACCCATGCAAAAATCAGACACCTTGCCTCCACACAGGGACTACAGTTGCCCAATTGAGCTACAACTCGGGGCAAACATTCCTTTCAGGCATATATATGCCATGTCTGAACCCAAACTAGCTGCGCTGCATACCTACCTTCAGCAGAACCTAGCCAAGGGCTTTATTCATGAGTACACTTCTCCTGCTGGGGTGCCAGTCTGTTTGTTAAGTTTGGAATCCCCCAACTATGTGAGGTCTATCAGGCCCTAAATCAGGTTGCCATTAGAAACCAATACCTGTTACTACTAATCCCCAAGCTAACGGACTGTGTGAGTACCACTTGGGTATACACAAAGCTAGACCTCTGGGGGGCAAACAACCTAGTATGTGTTAGAGTTGGGGACAAATGGAACACTGCTTTTTGAATATATTATGATCACATGGAATATCTCTTGATGTTCTTTGGTTGACAAATGCACCCGCGACGTTCCAACATTTTCTTAATGATGTACTCTGGCATATTCTGGACAATACATGGTAGAATACCATTATTTTTTAAGACAATACTGAAAAACACACCATGCATGTCTGTTCCATCCTGAAGAAGCTATGCCAACCTTGCCTTTATGCTGAGCTAGAAAAATGTGCTTTTGACTAGTCCTCCATAGAATTCCTAAGGTTCATCCTATCTCCCGTTAGTATTGAAATGGACCCAGGCAAGATAAGGGCAGTCCTCAAGTGGAAAGCATGAAGGAATGTTTGCAAACTACAACATTTCCTGGACTTCGAGAACTTCTATCACCAGTTCATACCAAAGTTCTCGGAGTGGATCACCCCTCTTACTGCCCAGCTCTGCAAAAACACCAGGTCCTCTGGTCTCCTGAGGCCCAAAAGGCTTTTGAGTAATTTTAACTTGCATTGACCACTGCTCCCATATTGGTCCACCCCAACAGTACACGAGTCTTCATATCAAAACAGATGCTTCCAACTTGGTGATTGGGGCAGAGCTTCCCAAAGACACAGTCTTCACCATTTCTACATCTATGCACCTTTTATTCAGACCCCATGGAGCAAAAGTATGAAATTTTGAACAAAGAATTATAGGCAATTAAGGCGGCCTTCAGAGAGTGGCACCACTATCTCAAATGGACCTGTGCCCTATCAGGTGTACACTGATCATAAGAACCTTGAATATCTGTGTAGGGCCAAGGCCCTCAACCAACAACATCTTCAGTGGGCCTTATTCTCTTTGTGCTTTGATTTTCCTATTGTTCAGGAACCAAAAATAGCAAGGCCATATGTTGCCCAAAAGGGCGAATATTATGCAACCTGAAGGACATGAACCCTAAAACCTCCTGCATCCTTATGCCTCATAAGTTTCTAGACACGGTACCTCACCAAGATCTACACACCCTCATCCACTCAGTCTCAGCCCACGGGATCCCTCCTGACAAGCAGACAGTCATAAGAAACTCAACAACATCCAAGATAGGGTAACCTATGTAAAAGGGCATAGATATTTGGCAACCAGGTAGCAAGTGTGAAATTGGGATGGGGTAATAGGCATTTAAATAAAACAAAGCCTTGAATAATGGGACTGTCCCCATAAAATCAGGACAACTGGTCACCCTACATATATAGAAGTTCTTCCTGGGCTCTGAGGACTAAAACCCTACAAATATGTCATGACTTCACCCTGGAAGGACATTTTGGTTGCTTTAAAACTCAGCGCCTCGTCTTTCATGTCTTCTGGTGGCCTCACATGGTCACCTCCAAGGTGCTGCACAATAAACCCCTCAGAATCCTGAGTACAATTGGTTCATGAGCATTCTGACAGTAGTGGACCACCTCACAAAGATGGCACACTTCACCCCCTGCACTGGCCTACCCTCCTCCCAGAAAACCACCCAGCTCTGGGTAGACCAAGTTATCTGCCCCCATGGGCTCACAGAGCACATCGTCTCTGATTGTGGGGCACAATTTATCTCCTGCTTCTGGCAAGGAACTCTTCAGATTTTGGGTATTCAGTCCTGCCTCTCGTCTCCCTATTACCCTCAAACAAATGGTCAAGAAGAGACAACCAAACAGATTCTGGAGCAGTACCTTCAATGCTACATAAACTTCCACCTGAATGACTGGTCCTTGCTGCTGCCTAAGGTAGAGTTCATGTACAATAATGCAGAACACATTTCTACGAGGTATAGCCCTTTTTTTTAAACTATGGATTCTATCAGAGTTCTACCTGGAACTACCTGCAACTTCCCATAACCCAGCAGCCCTGGATTGGATGTAACAGATACATAAAACCCAAGATGACCTAAAAGTTCACCTGAAGAATGCCAAGAAGAGCTACAAACAATATGCAGACAATCAATGACAGGCAGGGCCTGCCCTCTTGGTAGGCCAAAAGGAATGGCTTTCAATAGGACCAAGAAGGAATTTTTCCTCTTGGACCAAACTGGCTGAGGACTAGTAGGTTTTTCAGCTTCCTGACAAGTTTCATGGAAGCAGAGTTGGGTTGAAAGCAACAGGACTTGAAAGTTTAATATTAGGAATGGAGAGGCTGTTTAGCTTGTCACAACTTGTGGCCAGCTCCCAGAGGTAAATGAGACTCAGGATTTTCTGGGGACTTTGCACCTGTCGGAGAAGGGAAGAATTGAAGTCTTCCTGGACAGAGGTCCTACCTTGGTAGTCTGTACCCCCAACCTCCATGCATAGCTAGGAAGAGGGGATTCAGAAGTGAGCTGAGTCCTACGGGTAGGCCAAGGAAGGTCTAACCTGAGTTATTTGTTATATGGACCTATAACCCTGCATTAGACCCAATGAAATGCCAAGCTGTGAGAGCAGATGGTAGATGTATATTGCTTTTCCCCAGTTTTAAATTAATAAAGTTGCAGCTGGCCACTTAAATCTACCCCTGTATCTGTTGTTCATTTGTGTGTATGTCCTGATCAAAAGAGCTACTTTATAGAGCATACCATTGGCTGATTTAAATCTAAAATAATAGAAACAAAAAACAACATTTTTACAGGAGATAAATGAGTCTAGAATACTTGCACCTTATACTTTTATATAGTACCATACTGCAGTGTTAAAAAAGATGGCCTGTAATAATTTTCAAATACAATTTCCAATTTCTGAATGGCATAAAGAGCTTTCCACTGTGTGAACTTCCAGCGCGTAACCCACATTTTGATATGTAGTCATGATCAGCCATGTGCAATATATTATACATTTTGCTACTGTGCTTGCACGTGTATGCTCAGTAGCTGATATTACAAGGTGCATAATGATATGGCTCCTTCAGACTTCTGTACTGACCAAAACATATTCATCTTTAATTTAACATGAACTAAGATTTAATAATAATCTTAAAATGAATTTGGTAGGAAGTATAAAGAGTAAACGATGGGAAATAATTCAACATCTGAAAACCATCCAGATAACATACATTATATCAGCTCTGATAATTGTACAGCTATGGAAATGAGGAATTTGTGCTATGATGCTGTTTAAGCTCACTACTATATTTTTTAAAAGAAAATTTGGGAAAACAGTATTAAATATAATACCTATATACAAAACAAAATGCATTTAACTAAACCCTTTTTATCCATACTTTAAATGCCATACATTTCATGGAGAGGTGAATTCACTTAAGTAATTTTAGCTTGTACCTTATCATGATCTCTGATGTATCCAGTGAAAAAAATTAAAATTACATCAACAAAAAATATAGGGGGGAGGGATAGCTCAGTGGTTTGAGCATTGGCCTGCTAAACCCAGGGTTGTGAGTTCAATCCTTGAGGGGGCCACTTGGGGATCTGGGGCAAAAATCAGTACTTGGTCCTGCTAGTGAAGGCAGGGGGCTGGACTCCATGACCTTTCAAGGTCCCTTCCAGTTCTAGGAGATGGGATATCTCCATTATTTATTTATTTATATACTATCAAATATTCCACTAAAAGTATTCCAGCCAGCGCTTGACAACATTTCATACTCAAAAAAACTGACTACAAATGGGATCACAAAAATTTGAATAAGAGCCAGAAATGAGATCATCTTAATCCAGTAACATCTGTGTAAAAAATACAATATTAAAAAAATAAGTATTAGTATAATCTAGCTAAATATTCATACTGCTTAATCCACTTTATTTTAGTAAAATAAATAGAGGGCAAGGCGCTTTCTAATGTTGTGATTGAACAAAGACTTTATTTTGTAAATGATGTTTGTATTATGGTTGGCAAAAAAATTAAACTACACCTCATGAGACTGCAACTTTTTTTTTCATCCCTTGCACTATTACGATCTCTCTTATGTTATTACTTTGAACTCCTAAGAGCAAAACATCAATTAAATTCTATGTAAAAATGAATAAAATGACAAATTCTGCTATCTGTTTTATTGGTGCAAATCTGAGTAACAGAACAGAATTTGGCTCAGGATCTTTCGTACCTGTAATGCTGTATATAATAAAATCTGAATTGAACTTTGAGACTGACCTTTAGTAGATGAGGGAGGCCCATCTTTGCTAGTCAGACCAGAGATAGCAGCCCTCCCATATGCTTGTTAGTTCAATGAAATCAAATTATGGCTGTCCATTGTACAGATTCACTAGGTAGAAGAAGAGGCTCCCTGCATCCTCTTTCTTTCCACTATTCAGTGCACCTACTTCCACTATAAAGACTATAATATGTTCTTACATTAATAACATCAGGATATTTTTATTTTTACCATTTATTCTGACTGTTTTCTTTTGTTGCTGGAAAAATGGCTATTATCATTGTTCCCCAAAAAAGAGCCAAAAAGCCCCGATCTCTGTTAATACCTTAACCAAAATTGTTTTGAGAGATTATATGGTCATGTTGTGACCCCAGGGTATAATTTGGCTGTTTATTGTTGTGCCTCCTTAATTATCCAGTCTGGTGTACACTATGCCCTGCTTTGCTGTGTGAACTACCATTCTGCCACTCACCCCAGCCTCTATCATGCAAGTTACCTCCAGACAAATACCAGAGTGCCATTCCCAGCCACTTTTGAATTACATATAGGGCGACACCCACAGATCCCTGGTTCCAGCCTTGCACCCCAGAAGTGTACCATCTTATACTGTTCAGTGACCTAGAAATTGACAAAGAAATTGATCATGCACCAGCCCCATTAACCTGAGTAGATTCCCCAAACACTTCAGCCAAAAACACACTGGTTTAGATTAAGCATAAAACAGATTTATTAAAATAGATTTTAAATGATTAAGTGGTATTGGCAAGATCAGAGCTGGTTACAAAAGGAAATAAAATATAAAAACATAAGCTAATTCCTTAACTTTACCATGCTAATAATTCTAAAAGCAAAAGGATTTCTCTCACCCAGAACTTCACAGCAGTTCATGCTAACTAGAATGCCTTCTAGTTAGGACTAGCCCCTCCCATAGTCTCAATGGAGTTTCTTTGTCTTCCAGACAATCTTGCCTCCTTGTGTAGAGATGGGGGAGAGGCAGCTGAAGTGATGATGTCACTGTCTCCTATTTATACTCTTCTCACTTTCAGGAATACCTTCCTCCCTCCTCTTCCACCCCCCACCCCTCTGGGTGCAGACACTGAGGGCATGTCTACACTATAAACTTAAGTCAACCTATGGCAGGTCAACTTACAGCCACTGCAGTAATCACTGCAGTGTTCATGTCCATACTGCTCTTTTTCTGTCGGTGGTGTGCGTCCTCACCAGGAGTGCTTCCACTGACTTAAGACGGGCAATTGGGGGGGGGGGGCTGAGAAGGCGGCATAGGGGTGAATGATGATGGGTTGTGTATGTTTTGGTGTGATGGAAGGCGGTATATGAAAGGGGAGTAAGGATGGGAGTAAGGAGGGGATATGTGTGTGTTGTGTGTTGGTGTGCAGTACCCAAATGGGGAGTTAGGGGTTGATGAGGAAGGGTGTGTGTCAGTGTGTGTTGTTTTGGGAACGTGAATAGGGATTAGGGATATGGTCAGCGTGAGGGTGTTTGGATGAAGTGCCTGGTGTGTGTTGAAGTCTGTTGTAATGTATGCAGTATGTGAATGGGGAGTAGGGATGGATGAAGAGGGTGTGTGTTGTGGAACCTGAATGAATAGGAGGGGTAGTTGAGGAAGATGGGGTGGTAGTATTATCTTCTATGGTGTGTGGGTTACCTGAATAGGGGGTGGGGTGAATGAGGGGGCATGGATGTGTGTGTGTTGGAGGGAGGGGAGCTGTGTGTTGGTTTCATGTGTATCATGTGTACCATGGTGGGGGGTGGTACCTGAACGGAAAGAAGGGTGGATGAGTAAGGTAGGCGTGTTACAATGCTGTGTTGTATACGGGGTACCTGTAGGGAGGTAGACATGGATGAGGAGGAGTGTGTGTGTGTGGGAGGAGGGGTGAGGGGCAGGGGTTGTGTGTTAGTGTGTTGTGTTATGTCGTGGTACCTGAAGGGGGAGTAGATGTAGTTGAGGAGAGGTGTGGGGATAGAGAGGGGGCTGTGCAGCTGTCTATTGTGTGTTGTGTTGAGGTACTAGAAGGGGGAGTCGGGGTGGAGGAGGAGGGAGTGTGTGTGTGAGATGAGTTGTATATCAGTGTATGCTGTTTTGTGTGTGTTGTGGTACCTGAAGAGGGAGTTGGGGTGGATGACCCGCAGCACGCATATCCGCTCGATCTCTCTCTCTCCACCGCCTCTTGGCTGCCGAAGGAGTGCAGTAGTGGCAGGAAGAGCTGCTTGGTGCCTCTGCGCTTAGGCCCGGCCCACCCTGCTGGCTCCTGCTCCAGCCTTGCTCCCTGCTGGGCTGGGCACACGCGGGTCCTGAGCCTGCCCCTCAGTGGCTGTCATCGCCACAGCCCCCACACATTAGCTTGGAGACCCCACCCTGTCCCGCCTCAGGGGCCATGGGGGCTTCAGCCTCCCACTCCCCTGTAGCCCCAGCCTGAGCCATGGGGAATCTAAGTGCCTCTGCCACTCCCTACCCAGGAAACAACAGAACAACACCCCTCCCCCACTCCTCACACCACGCTCTCACCAGCTGTCTCCTCTCCTCTCTCTTTCCCTTTGATTTCTTACCTTGCCCTTCTTTTCTGTCCTTTCCCTCTCTTTTCCTGCCCTTTTCTTCCCCCTTGCTCACTGCCATTACCCCTACCTACTCCCCTTTGCTCCATTCTTCTTTCCCTCTCTTCCAAACTCTCCTTGCTGTAAGGGTGCAAAATGGCTTCTTGCGCCCCTCGACTTGCTATGGGACACTAAGAATGACACTATGGACACCTTCATCATCACTTGCTTCCCACCCATCCCTGTTCCTCTTTGTTTCACACCTCACAAATGGAGGTAACTTCCTCTTGCATCTGTGACTTTCTGTTTCCTGTCAAATTTTCAGCGGCCCTCCTGAAAATGCATCCACATTATTTGCAGTTACACCTGTCTGTACATTTTTCAGTTAGCTTAAAAAAAATAGAAAATGATTGATCTGAAAAACAGCATTTTGCACACACAAATCAATAATTGGGCATGCAATTACTTGTTTTTTTGCAGATGCAAATCACTTTCAATTGTATTCTCAAGTTCTCATTTGCTCACAAGCAAAGAAAAATGGGTCACTGGGCACCTCACTGCCTTATTCACTTGTGCTAAATTTCTGCTGGCATATTTTTGGAGGCCCAATGAAAATATGGCCTAAATTATTATTTCTCAATGTTTTAAATTTCATTAATTTGTTTTTAAAAACATGGGCTGAGACGGGAGAGAGCATGGGACCATTCAGGTAGCATAAGAACCTGATCAGGCTTTACAGTTAGTGACCAATCTTGGTCAATTTTTCAAAATGACATTATCAGAACAAAAAGAACAGGAGTACTTGTGGCACCTTAGAGACTAACGAATTTATTTCAGCATAAGCTTTCATGGGCTACAGCTCGAAGAAGTGAGCACCACAAGTACTCCTGTTCTTTTTGCGGATACGGACTAACACGGCTGCTACTTTGAAAATTATCAGAACAGAAAGTCAGGTATCCTAATCATCCCTTAGCATAACCCAACACTAATTAACTTTTTTAGACATTTGTGTGGGACAGTTCTGTGCTCTCACTGTCCCCACTCACTGCAAGACTGCTCCTTTGAAAGGACCACACTGCAGCTTTGCTTTTGTATGGGAACATTGTGATCCCATCAGTGATTTTTGCCCTGGATTGCCAAAGGGAAACTCCCCTGCTCTCCACATTCTACGTGCTGGTGGGAGAAGTTGCATCCCAAGATTATTGCAAAGCACCCACAAAATGAAGCAACAGCTAGCTCCGGGGTCAGTAAAGTATCTTTCAATCAGAGTTCATTTCTGATTCCTGTCTGGGTGGATCTATGTAAAAGGTTTGAGATCATTACATACGATTATAATAAACGGTTGTCATACTGAGTTTACCTAACCTGATCCTTGTTTATGATAGATACAATACAATATCACAAATCATTGCTAGTATATATGAAAAATCATTGCTAGTAAACAAGAAAAAATGTAGAGTGCAGTTGAGTCACATGAGGGTATGGGCTCCTTTAAGAAACCTGGCATCTGGATCAGATGTACTTCAAAGCAGAATGCTGCACTGAGATGTCCTGCTTTGAAGTGCAGCTGCAGATCCAGACAAATTTTGGAGCCCAAACCATCATATGAATCTGCTGTACTTTAAAAGAAATTCTGTTTCCGATGCCAGTTTTGACTCATTTTAGAAAATTGCTGTCTGGATCAGCTGTACTTCAAAGCAGAACATCTCAGTGCAGCATTCTGCTTTGAAGTACAGCTAATCCAGGTGCTGGGTTTTCTTAAAGCACTCAAAATTGGCATCTGACCTTCCCAATATTTCTCCTCACCCTCAGCACATTTTTCTTCCCCTCTCCCTCATATCCTCTTCCTTTTGCTTCATTGAAAAACAGTGCTGTAGCCACTATCTTGTTAGTGATTGTGATAGTCCAGAAGCAATAAAGGTGAATTATTGACCTTAAAAGGGGTTCTGAACTGAACAATTAACTGTAGGTATAGTGTCTGTTGAACAGCATAATGGAACTGGTCAATCAATGTCCGTTAGGTTGTAGAGGTTTGTTAGTGAATAATCATAGTATTTTTTTATTATTTAATAAAGCTGAAAATAGACATAGCTAAATTGCAAGTATATATAATACACATTCAAAACCCACATCATAACAGTTTCATTATAATGGTTGTAGTGAGCATCAACAGTATAAATAGCATAACATAAACTGATAATATTAAATTGATATTAAGTACTTAAAATAGTTATTGAGCATGACAGATTCTTTTTAAACCTCACTATTGTCATCCATTGCTTCTTATGTTTTGGAAATACCAGACTGAATTGCACTCACATTTGGACAAACGGCCTCCAACATTTCATTTTTAAGAAACATGTCTATTTTGTCAGGAGCGAATTTTGCCTTTAAGGCATGAATGTGAAGAACTCTTTTAGAAACGATTCTGCTGTGGAAGACAAGAAGGGAGGGGTGGTGGGGCGGATTTTCAGAGGCTACACGGCTTTTGCAGGGAGAGGTTGGGAGTAAGAAGGCCTATCAGGACAAGAGTGGGAATGGGGCTAGGGAATCTGTCACTATGTGAATCCTTCCCCCCTGACCTCAGAACTGTATAAGTGAGACACTCCCCCACCCCCACCCCACACACACTCTAGGACCTGCTTGTGTGTTCTACTTCTTCCCCCATCCTGTGTATGTGTTGTCTCTTTAGATTGTAAGATATGTGGGGCAGGGACCATCTATTACTCTGTGCTTCTGTAGTGCCCAGTACAATGAGGCTCCATTCTTGGTTGGCCCTTAGGCACTACTGTGATAAACATGATTAATAACAAACATGATTAAGTCATGCCTGAAGTGGGTGCTATACTGCCATTCCACAACCTGGGTGAGAGGATTGCACCCCCTTTCCGTATGCAGATCTCTGGCCACCAGTTGAATTATTTAGATTAGGGGCAGAAGAGAGGATTTCTCCTTAGAGAAGTGCAAATAAACGTAATTGATTATTCATGCTTCATGAAAGAAAATCAGAAAAGTGGTTCTTTCCATTGACTATAATTATGGTACTGACTAAATGTTACAATATTCAAATAAATATCCCCGAAAAGGGACCCTGAAACAGACTGGTAGTAGTCTCCTGTGAACCCACCCTTTGATTAGGTCTTGATTCTGCTCAGAGATAATGAATCCTGCTGACTCATTTTTTCTGGTGGCTTGTTAACTCCAACTTGGAATAACCCTTCGAAGATGAGGTTCTAGGCTGACCATTCCTCAGGAGAGAAGGCTCCACCAGGGGAGAAGACTTAGGCTGGAATTATGATAATCATACATTTCTTTGTAAATAAACCAAACGCTAAGGGTAAGCTTTGACTCTGTACAGGGTGTATGGACTGTGTTTGGAGGAGGCTGAGTAAGGGCTGGCCTACACTGGAAATGTACATTGGCACAGCTCCATCTCTCAAGGGGTGAGAAAAATTCGCACCCCCGAAACATGTAGCTATGATGACCTAACCTCTGGTGTAGACCGTTCTAGGATGACAGAAAAATTATTCCTTCAACCTGGCTATTGCCCCTCAGGCAGATATATTATCTTCAGTGATGGGACAACGTCTCCCCTCACTGTAGTGAGTGTCTTCATTGAACTGTTACAGCGGCACAGCTGCAGCTGTGCTGCTGTACTATTTTTTAAGTGTAGACATAGCCTCAGTCACTTATTCAAATGTGTCAGTAGGAGTCATGGGATTTTTTTTGCCTCCTGTCTATACCCTCCCCCCCCACAACTGTAAAAGAGGTATAAAAGGAAGATATGGAAGTGGTCATAAAATGGATGATGGAGCAATAGAAAGAGCAGCAACTCATGCTACAATTTATGAAGAAGCAGCAAGAACAGCAACAAAAAACAAGAGCAGCAACAGATCCTGGAACAGCTACTTCAGAGACTTATTAACCTGTGTGGGCTGCCCAGAGTGTCACTGAACACCATTCCTTCCTTTGCAAAGATTGGATTGGAAGATGACCAAGAGGCTTACCTGGTCATTTTTGAGACAATAATTGCTGTAGCCCATTGAAAGAAGGAGACCTGGGCTATTACACAGAGGCTGACGTACTAAAGGCCATTATGGTCATGACTGCAGACTAAAATAGAGGGGCCATCAATGGGATAGACAGAAGAACCTTCACAGAAAAAAAGTGCTGTGGAATCAAAGAGGTAGCCAAAAAACCTACTCTCCAGAACCCAGAAAGAAGCCACAAGTCCCTCCTATGATCTGTTGGGGGAGGGGGGTTTGTGGGGAGGGGAGAAGGGATATATATACAAAACTTTATTGATTCTGGAGTGTGATGAAGCAGAGGCATGTGGTCTTGTGGAGAAGCTCTCTCCATCCCAGATGAGTACCTTAACCACTATACTATAGCATATTCTCTTTCAGTCTCTCCTGTTGAAGCTGTTCCACAATGTATAAATAATGCATTGTGCCAGAGAGAGTATGAAAATGACTGTACTGCGAGACTGACAAAGAACATGGGAAGACCCAGCATACAGTCCCCTGGTACCAGTGGATATTTAACTCCAGGAGAGGGTTCACGGCTATGAATTCTGAGCAGACGGAGGCATCTCCCTTGAACCTGGAGTTATGCCTTTGAGTAATTGCCTTTGAGGGGCAGGTCTTCGGACACACCCCTCTCCTTGGAATTTTCTTCTGTTGGCTAGTTGACTCAGCATGCTGGATTTTGTGGATACCTAACTCTCCCCATTGCATTGCATAGGGAGCCTGCACCCCTAGCTCGGGGTGTGTGTTCCAGTAGGTGGCAGGGCACCTAAATGCTAGGCATTGCAAGCTGAGTCTAAGAGTTAAACCAAATTAAGGCCACTTTCATTCTGAATGAGAGTGTCCACACAGAGGTTTAATGCAGTTTAACTAATCCACTTTAAATTCACACCTTAGGGGCATGGCTACGCTTGCAAGTTACAGCGCATTAAAGCAGCCCCAGGCGTCCTAACTCCCAACCCATCCACACTGGCAAGGCATTTAGAGCGCCTGGACTCTGCAGCTGGAGCACTCCTGGTAATCCACCTCTACGAGAAGCATAACGCTTGCTGCGCCTCGGCTGAAATGTCCCAGCCTCAGTGTAAATGAGGTGTTGCATTACTGGGCTTTGATCAGCCTCCGGAAACGTCCCATAATCCCCTTAAGTCAAGTGGCCACTCTTGACATTATTTTCGAATTGGCTGTAGGAATGCGGATATGCCCTTTCAAAGCTCCGTTTCTGACAGCCGGCATGCTTATCTGTTCTGGGACAAAGCAACCATTACTGTGGAATGCTGCTTGCTGTGAGTGTGTGAGAGAGAGAGAGAGGCGGGAGGTCTGAATCTACAAGACATCATGCTGACACACTCTCAGCACCCCAAAAACCCACTCTCTCTACCCCCACATACACACAACACACTCCCTGTCACACTCCACCCCACCCCCACATTTGAAAAGCACGTTGCAGCCACTTGAACACTGGGATAGCTACCCCAATGCACTGCTCTTTGTGGTGGTGCAAGAGCTGCTAATGTGGCCACGCCAGTGCACTTCCAGCTGAGAGTGTAAACACTCAGCAGCATTTTTCCTGCTGCAGTTTCCAAAGGCTGGTTTAACTCCCAGCACTCTACATGTGCAAGTGTAGCCATGCCCTTAATTAAGATTAAATTTCCTTAGTGTCCCTGTGTATACAAGCCCTAAGTCTCCTTTATGGATCTAGCCCAGAGTCCCTGTGTGATGTTGGGCAAGTCACTTAAAGCAAACTTTACACAAGTGGCCACTAATTATATTTTCCTAATTTTCTGGGTGCCTGACTTGAGAAACTGGAGTCTGATTTGCAGAAGTGCTGAGCACTCAGTGTTGCAAGTGAAGTTATTGGGAGCTGTGATTTGAACATATAAATGCTATATAATACACCTCTACCCTGATATAACGTGACCCGATATAACACAAATTCGGATATAATGCGGTAAAGCAGCTCCATGGGGGGCGGGGCTGCACACTCCGGCGGATCAAAGCAAGTTCAATATAACGCAGTTTCACCTATAACGCGGTAAGATTTTTTGGCTCCCGAGGACAGTGTTATATCGGGGTAGAGGTGTACTGAGTATACTCCAGGTCAAGCCTTAGGTATCTCAGATTGGGCACCAAAAATTAGTGGATGCTTTTGACTTTAATCTCTCTGTGCCTCGGCTCCTCCCCATCTCACAGGGTGTTGTGAAAATAAATTTGTTAATATTTGTGAAGCAGTCAGATCCTATATTGATAAGCATCATAGAAAAGCCAATAAAGAAATTAATTTTGTATTCAGAGCAGAGTCTGAATAGGACATGGGACCATATATTGCACAATGAGGATAAAACAAAATACTGAATAGCATCTCACTAAATGAGCACTGTCCATCTTGTGCTCTGAATAAAGCAAGGGTCTTGTGAGAAAAAATAGTATCTGATCATGTAATTAAGGTCTGTATCATAATACATACTCACAAAGGGTCTGTATTAAGGTTGTATAGGCAACTTTTATTCTGGCATTTCCTAACTTTTGAGTGCTTGACTTTGCAACCATCAAGTTCTTTTAAGATATTTTTGTGTGTTTAAAATATATACATAATGAATACTCCCTCCTGTTTGGTATTTTAACAAGTTGCATCATGAAGAATTATGTTAATTTCTGCTGAACCTGTGGTGAAAGCCAACCCAGAATGGTAAATGAGGATAATTTAATGAAACCAGCTCTCATTTTCTGTAAAATAACTTTTGAAAGAGGAATCGCTGGACACGGAGCAGCTTTGTATTTACACAGGTCATAAGGCATGTCAGTTTGGTGATCTGCTCTTAGTAGGAAGTCCTTAATTAGAAAATTCCT
The DNA here is from genome assembly GCF_013100865.1 of Trachemys scripta elegans. Taxonomy (NCBI): domain Eukaryota; kingdom Metazoa; phylum Chordata; order Testudines; family Emydidae; genus Trachemys; species Trachemys scripta. Next base: position 90,081,896 of record NC_048300.1, read on the forward strand.
AGAGAGAGCTGCAGCTGCCGGTGGGTGCTTATTAAGATTTCAAGACAAAAAGTAGTTAGTAGAAAAGCTTGAGGAATGTACAGAGAACTCAGGTTATGTTATAAGGCAAGTGTGAATTGCTGTTAACATAAAAGAGTGGCAATCAAGATGGGATGCTGGATTTTCAGTGAAAGTCTGTCAGTCCTGTTATTAGTAAGTATTTCTTTAATATTAAAAAAACTAATTGGCTATATATAAGTATTTTAAGCTTGTTTAAGAGGTTTTTTATTGTTTGCTTACAGTAAATGAACAAGTGAAATGTAAGACCTGTATAAAATATTCAACAACTTTTATAAATAGCCTTTAAAACAATTTAATGTCTTACTGTATTCTTTTAAGCATTTTACTTCTCAGATTAAGGGAACAGTAGTTTATAATTGTATTTGAAATTGTGCTCTGAATTAGTTTCTGATTTTTTGGGTGAGGGAGTTCCCTCAACCTTCCCAACTCTTTTCACTTCTGGAAGTCTTTAGTTTTCATTGTTGTTGCCTTTTGCAAATACGTACACTTCCATGCTAAATCTTATACCTAAGAACAAGTGTACTATCTGACCTTTATTATGTGATATGTCCTCTATTGGGGGACTGTATCCTGCATTTGCCAAAAGATAGACTCAGTCTGATAGGTATTTTCCATTTCTAACTTCTGTAATCTTCTAGAACTATGTTTCATACTGGTATTGAAATACTCCCCAGGTTCTTTTGAAAGAATACCACAAATGATTTAATATGCAGTAAAATATCCAAGGTGTCATTAATCACTTAACGGCCCCCCACTTTTTATTGTAGCTGGTGTGGCTGGGATTGAATTTATATCTGTTTATTGACACATTCCACTGGTATGAAGAAGATGATGCTTACCTTTATACACGGGTTATGCTGGGTGTAAGTATGAGTTAGACTGCTAAGCACCTTCTCAAAGGAGAATGTTGCAACATGCATATTTTATTATCAGCCTCTACTTTCGCTGATACTGAGTAATTTTTCCAAATGAGAGACTTGCTTTTTAATATGTTTCCTTTCTTCTTTAGCCTTCCCCCAAATTTGTAATATAATTTTTTATACCATTATGTGTACAGTCAACACTGGCTTGGGCGAGAGCTTCTGCGACATGCCTTAATTTTAACTGCATGTTAATCCTGCTACCAGTCAGTAGAAACCTTATTTCATTCATAAGGGGAACAAGCATTGTAAGTACAGTTTTTGAAATCCATGTATTATTTTCTCTTATTTCTATAGCTCATCAATGTTATCCAAATCAAAAATTTCAAAGGAATGTAATTGTTAGAAAAACCTGTGCATTTAGTTCTGAGTTATTATTGTTTACACTGTTATTACATGCCCATAACTGAAAGGAGACTAATCATTTGTAGCTTTAGAGGCAATACTATTTGGAGCTAGATTCTGCATAATACTGGTGATGCAAAGTGTTGTGCACATAAGCTCAAAGTAAAATGTGACGGTGTAGACAAGAAGTATAGGGGAATTCAACTTGCATTAATGGAGAACATTGCTGTGTATCCATCATGTTACTCCTGTCTAATGGCAAGATGAAAGCCAAAGTGAGGAACATACAGGTGGAGCCTTATGATTCCAATGAAAGTTGAGATTCTCACATACGCACAAGCTTCCAGAAGGCAAGGCTTTAAGAAAAACCCCAAACATTTCTAGACTTGCAATAAAATCACAGGAGTTGGCAATACTGTAACAATGTGCACTCTTTATGCACTACATAAGAACTTACACCATCAAGACCTTACTCAATAATTGGTTTCCACTGGATTTCTGCCATTAAACCCCCAAGTGTACTGAATCCCTGTGAGAAATACTTGAATAAATCATGTCAATATGTAGCATGCAATTGCTTGATTTAAAAAAAAATAAAAATAGCTGTTGAACTCACCATCCCCCTTTCCCTATGTGTGAGTTGGAAATAGTAAATTGAGTTAACTATGTAACTTGTAAAATGAGTTTTGCTTTTTTGCCAAGTGTTATAGAGGAGCACTGAGGAGACAACTTGACAAAAACCTCACATTTCATAAGATAGTTGCCTATGGAATAGCTGTAAATGCAAGTAAGTTTTCTATTTTTCCTGGTTTGTCTTTCAATTGTCGCTTAGTAATGATATAGTGATTCTACCTAATATTATAATCTCTGTATGCCATCCACCTGTCTCAACAGGTGGGGGAAACTTGATAGGGTCGGACACCCACGAAGGGACACTAGGTAGCTCCTCCTGTTGGCAGTTTCTGGCACCCATTAGCCAGTTGAGGAGAAACGGGTGCTGATTGCCCAGCATTCCCCAGTTTCCAGGATTTAACCTGGCACAGGGGCCATGAGGAGCATCCTTCAGCACTGATTTCCAGTGCAGTTAAAAGAATAAAATGAACTGGTCCCAGAGGTAAAAGACCTGGGATTTTGGTGATGGGCCTTGGTTTCATGGAATCCTCCTGAAGGCAGAGAGGGTGCTAGAACTCAGAGAGAGCTGAGTCCTGAGGACAGCCTACCCTGAGTTGTGGGTTATAGGGTAAGGTGCTCTGTAGCCCCTGCAGTAGAGCCAGTTAAATGCCTGGTATAGGAGAGTATGAGTGATTGGAGAGTAGCGCTCCTCTGCTGTGTTAAAGTCTAATAAAAGTTGTGGCCTGCTGCTTAATTCCATGCATGTGTTTGTCCACATTTTGCTGTTGTGTCCGCATAAAAAATTCTGATACACTCACTGCTCTAGTATGATTTTCGGCGGCATTTCGGCGGTGACGCCTCTGGATGACGTTGCTTGTCGGCGACTTTCGGCGGTGACGCCTATTGACGTAGCCGCTTGTCAGCGCCATTTCGGCGGATGCTCCTCCGCCACCACGGTCCTCCGTGGCTCGTCGTCTGGCGCCTGCCAGACGAAAAAGGTTGGGGACCACTGCTCTATAGCTATTCTTTCACTAACCATAATGCTATTAGCTTAATGAGGATTCTGGGGTGAAAGCCTCATCCCACTGAGCTTTCTGAGCCCAATTTCTACCAGTATAGATACATACTCTATATTTCAGATTCAAATAAGGTAGTTTATGCAATCCTCTATCATAATAATTCTTTAGATGTAACCTTGACTGATATTTAGTCTTAAGATAATGAATAGAATCTTCAGGGTGTGGGAGATGACAGTCAGAGAAGGCCGTTGGTTTTAGGTTAGACTGATGGACTGACCTGAGTTAAGATGTTCTGGATATATGTTAACTATGCATCTAATAAAGACTATTGTTAAGTTACTAGCAATGAATTATCATTAAAACTAGTGGATTACTTGAATATAAAACAACACACCCACTGAAGTCAATGACAAAATTCCTATTCACTTCAATGAGGTCAGGGTTTCACTTTTTTTTTTTTTTAATCTTTGTGGGGGGGTTTTAAAGCAGGAGAAATGAAGGGGTTAATTAACGTTGCTACAGCCACAGCAAATGTTACTATCAGAATTCTGCTCAGAATGTCATGGTTGATCTTGACTCTAATATTCTGATCTTTCTATATGAAGGATCTGCTTTCCCATGCATGTATCTGGCATTAACCTTTCCACGGAGGGAGAGCAGAATATGGAATCAGGATCCTCCATTAAGATCCAAGAGCTGAATTTTATCTTTTGGATGTAATGTTAAAGTAGTCAGAAGGGAAGGGGGAGGAGGTGGAATATGTATCTTCCAGTATATTAGGATGACTTGCTTATCTGTCGTGTCCATTCACTTATCAGAGTTCATTTTCAGCATAGAACACATTGCTAGAGAATGCAACATTTTTTTCTTTTAATTAACATATCAATCCAGCACTGTAAATCAACCAACTTCTATTTGGTGTATAATTTCTGTCATACTCCAAAATGTGAGTAAAATTGCACTGTCAATTAAGCCTTTTTTATTTTTGTTTTTTATATTAGTGTAAAAATGTTTGCTAGTGTGTTAAACTGGACATTTTTTGAAATGCAAGGTTATCAGAAAAGTGATTACTTTATAACTTCAGTAATTCTAGAGATTTACACACAACAGCTGATGTCAAGTGCCAGAAAGCCAGTACTTAATCCTGACTATCTATAGGGAGAAACTGATAATGAAATTGAAAAAAGAAAACATCAAAACAAAAGGTCATCTGAATAGTGAAACATTACAACTTATAAACTCATGTTTCCCTTTAAAAACAAGTGAGAAAAATATTTTGTTTAGGAAATGCTGAGTTCACGATGATATCCTTTGTGTTAAGAAGGGCCAGAAACTCAGTCGTTTCAAATACAAAATTAAATGCTACAGAAAACTCCCAATACTAAACTTTTAGTCTACATCTGTACATTGTGTGGATAATCACATTTATCTGTTTGCACTATAAGCTGCTACCCTTAAGTATATGGAGTTCCTTGTTATAATATTTAGCAATATTAAGATGATATACAGAGAAAAATGTGAAATATTTCAGGCACAATTGTCAAATTCTTTTTTGTATGCTAAAAAGCATTATAGGTAGTATCTGCATAAACAATCAAGTGCCACACAAGACTGTTGGAAATTTTCTAGTTAGTTGTTCTAACAGGTAAATTTTCTCCTATGGTTTCAAATATGGCAGTAGGAAGCTAAACTAATTTGCAGATCAAATCACTGAGCTTGATATCTACACAATATAAAGTTGTAAATCACTTTTTGTTTAATAATAAAATATCACAAGTATTTGTCTCTGCTTTTTAATTATTATTTTAGTACTTTCACTTAGTAGCATGCTAAAGATAATCAGAGCAATATTATTAATCTTGTCTATTATTTTACTTCTCAAACAGTAGAATAGCTTGGTAGAGATTTTTGTAGTCTTGGGAAAAGTTTGTAGCTAAGTTTCCATACCAATCTTTAATTTTTCATCAGTTCTTATACAAATTCAACTGTAGGCTTCAAATGGCCAGGTGTAATTAGAGCCTGGTGGAAGTAGGTATGTTGGAAGAAAAAGAGAGAGGAAACAATGTTATCTATAGTCAAAGGACATCACTGAAAATTCAATAAAGGGAATTCTGCTTAGTGTGGCTTCCTGCCTTTCTGCATACCTGTCTATGATAAGAGCTGCTTAGGAGTTACTCACCCTCTAATAAATCTTCCCTATAGACCTGTAGAATAAAATCATAGTTTCATACTCTTTCAACTTGATCCACACAGATCATTCAAGATATTCTAATTCAAATGGGATATTTCAGTCAAAAAATAGTACCTTGAACCTAAAGATCTTTATAAGAGAGGAGCAAATAATGTTTCAGACAATTTCTCACACATTCATTTTCTTCCTCAAAAGAAAGTAAATTTATATATTTACAAATCTTACAGTCCCCCCCTCTCTTTAAAAAAAACCTAAAATCTGAAACTAGAGTGTCATAATATTAGTGCTGGTTTTAAAGGTAACCTACAAAAGAAAAAGAAAGAATTTTTTTTTTATTTTTACTTCTTTATGACATAAAGGTAGTCTGAAAGCGCTGGCTTTTTCTGCTTGTCTTTAATATTAAAAACCTACCCCGAATTTTCTAAAATAGCTCTATCTCCAGTCCTAATTTAGTCCTCCAGCAAAAATCAGGGAAGACAAGATTCTATATTCCCAGTATTTCTGAGGACAATATCTTACAAAGCTCCCACCATCCCTCACCTTTGTTATACAGCAAAACTTTAAATTGGGAACAAAGTTAATAAAACAAATAAAAAAATCCAAAATTGAGAATGTATGGAATTTAATATCAAAATATATCAGATAGTGTGCTGGGCTCGATATGCTTATACATTGTTTGTATTACAGAGATTCATAATTTAATATATTAAAAGGTATGATTTTGATTTTTCTTGAAGTTCAAAAGGAACAATTCTGTGACAACAGAAAGCAGAGTAGGTGATGCTGCTACAAAACTTAGGGTGAGTTTGCTGAAGCATTCACAGGCTTATGCAAGACCACTGACTTAGTGTGGTTACAAAGGACAAGATTTTGACCCTTTGATTTTATAATAGTGGGAATACCAAGATGGTTAATTAGTAGGAACTAACTTCAAAATGATTATTATCCTAGGCAGGCATGCAGAAAAAGAGAGATAAGCACATGCCCTCAGATAAGCACATGCAATTTCTATTTAGTTCAATGAGAGGTGTGTATGCTTCACTGACAGCAGAATTGGCTGAATAAGACTAACTAAATTGACCAGACTTACAAGAAGGTAATTAAATTACATTTCTTTTTGTTCTTTTTTAAAATTATTTTTAAGATGCACTATTGACTCTGCACTCTAATTGCAGCCCTCTTCCTTTTTTGTCCCCCCAATAAAAGCATGTGATTTGAACTCAGTGGTGGTCTAGATGAAAAATGTAAAGGCTAGCATACAAATTACTACACTTGCATACCATTTCTAAGGTTCCAGATTTTACTAATAAAAAGGGCTAAATCCTGCAGCCCTTACTCAGGCAAAGCTCCCATTGATGTCAAAGGAAATTTTGCTTGAGTAAGGAATGCAGAATTTCGCCCATAGTATATGTTTACTCATGAGTGGTGGGAAAATACTGGTAAAAACAAATTATAGATGAAGCATTCTAAGCTCTGTACCCATAATGAATAAATTGAGAGCAATAAAAAATGCTCATAAATTTCAGGAATTTGTACAGTGGCTTTTGAAAGTACTTAGCAAATTCCACACACTTTAGATCTAAGGAAACTCCACAAAATGCACTATAGAGATATAAAATGTTTTAGCTAATGGCAAGGTATCTGGTGCCAGACTTTTTACTTTGCTACAACTATTGTGCATTAAAGGAACCACACTGAAAAATGGAATTACAAGTTTGCATTACTCTTGCTAGCCTGCTATAATTCACTTTTAGATTGAATTATTTTTTCTTCTAGTGGCACACAAGAAACTATCAGAAGCACAAATCTAATAAAACTCAGACCAGTACTTAAGATCATAGGAGACCCAGGGAAACCAACATTCTGAATGCATTTGTTTGAATTTTAATATTTTTTCTGTATAGGATTATATTTTGTATGTTAACATCTTGCACAAAGTAATTTCCAGGAAAGTACAGTCTGGCTCATGCTAGAAGACTTGTGCTATATCTGTCAAGTACAAGTTGGAGTGATTGTCACCCATCAGAAGGAAGAAAATTATAGCTCTAAGTAGATTTCTTAGTAAGGCCCCCAAAACATGAGTCTGGTAGGATGTGTTTGCATTGGGAATAGAACTCTGATTATGGTAGAAGAAAAGAACAATGTGCTGCTGATACCAAATAACATTTTTACAATGATTAGAGCAAAATGTCTTAGATAAACTATAGTGGAAATTTGATGTTTTCTTTTTCACAGAAGAGGTACAACAGTGGGAGCTGCAATGTAGGCTTTCCCCATGCTGTCCTAACTGAACCTGACACTGAAGGACTCACTTATTGGGAGGAAGAGGTTATGACTATTCAATCCTGGGGTTCCCTTTTGAGATTGCCCATTGCGTTTGTCGTAGTTTTGTGATGTGGTAGTTTCTTTGTCCAACAGGAATTAAGACCTCTGAAAACATGTCATCATGGCCACCTATTAGGAGGCACCAATTATGGGTTACTTCTGACATTAATAAAATTTGCATACGTGCTGTTGAAGTGAAAGGCTCCATGAACATTTTAGCAAGAGAATGTGCCTAATTTTGAGTGAAACCAATCAATTTTATGGTATATCATTCCTATTTTCAAGAGCACACCTTTCCATGGCACCAAAAGCTAAAGGGCACTACATTTGGGAACACAAGAAATGACATCATCGGGACCATAAACATGGGACAATTATGTTGAAGCTGTTATTCCATTTTATACTTGAACATAACGGGTTGCCATGTATTACACACTGACAAAAGTCTATTTTTGTTGTTGATTACTGTGTAAAGATCGTAATCCACACAGAGACTTTTTAAATATTTCATGTCATAGTTAATAAAATTGATGCTGGCATGTGTAAATGTACAACTTTAACTTCAGTTTGTATAACTCTCTCTTTAAAACAGTCATCCATATTGTTGCACATCTGGTCAACATAGAGCGATATCATATAAGTCAATCGAAGGAAGCAGGGGGGTTGCGGAATAAACTTTCTGGCATTGGCAAAACACCAAATGAAAGCTACTTGAACCCAATTAGAAACTATGAAGTGGTAAGTTGTCATTAGGTACTTGCTGGCTTTCCTCATCTGAAAAATTGTCCTCTGCAGGTTTTTTTGTTGATAAAACTATATTTCAATACCTTTTAAGCCGAGCTAGGAGATGCTGTCAAAGATTAACCTGAATTTCAGCTGAAAACAATAGCTAAAAAAATGCAATTTTCAGGTTTTCCAGCTCAGAGAAATGTGTTTACTATTTTAATTAGTTTAGGAAGGAGATAAGTGGGGTGTGGATGAAGAGTATTATGATTAGTTAAAAATTTATTAAACCTGTAAGCTATTGATATATGAAATATGGCTAACAACCTCTGACTAGAAAAAGAGAGAACAATATTTTAAATTAAAAAAAACAATAATAGTACATAACGAAACTTCTTTCACAGCTGGTGTTAGGCTCTGACAGTGGTTTTGCAAGGTTTCCTTAATTTGGGGCTAGCTTCTACTGTTTGTTAATTGATGTACATCGGGAGTAACTTCATTGACTCTGGTGGACTTACTCTTGATTTTATAACAGTGTAAACAACAATAGATTTTTTTCCTCAGTGAGTGCACACTGCAGTTAGTTGATTTTATTTTTATAGTTATTGCATTATACCATAGTTAACACTGGTGTTATTTGCTTGCTTGTGTATAATGTCACATACTTCAAATATAATGAGAATTATAGGTGCTAAGTAGAGAGCCAGGAATAGGAAAATAGGCATCTGGATTGAAGTGGAAGGGCAAGCATAAATCTGTGTATTTGCATTGTTTTGCAAGTGTAAAGTTATGATATTATTGTATTAATTATTTTTCAACTGACAAAGTGACTATTTCATCTGCTAAAAAAAAAATCAAATCTCATACACATCAAGCAAATAAACGAACTACTCCACTAGCATCAAAGGCCTGAATATACATGGCCTTGACCTCAAAGTTGGCAATCTGGGCAGGTCCCTCAGACCCACGGGGAAAGCAAATTCTAGAGTTTAGAGCCCTTGCTGGGATACTCTACCCACAGTCACCAGATGCACATGTGATGTGTTCACCACTGATTGAAGAGGAAGAGTTTGTAGGTTTTAGAGGGGGCCCAACACCCTTTGGTGGTTTACTCCCATTTTTCTGAGGTAAGCCTACTCTCCCAAACACCTGGAAGTAAATTTCCTGATGTCCTTTCCAAACCTCTCAAATAATAATATACTTGCCTGGCAATTACATGGGAACTAAATATACGTAGCCTATATTTTAACCTTTTGATAATTATTTTTACATTTCTTTTATTGCCCACTTGCATCTGTTTCTACATTCTGAATAAGTCTGTCTTTCTGAATAAATTCAAACAAAGGATTTCTTCCACCTTTACAGAAGAAAGTTCTGAGAGCAGTAATTCAAGTATTCTTTTCAGTTTAGTTATGCCTCTGCAGTAGCAGCTTACGAAGAGTCTTTGACATTTTTCATTGTTTCATCTCAACATTCAAACTAGCCAGTGTAGTGTAAATGGTCAAAATGTCACCTAGATCAATCCTGTTCACATTTAATAGGATTTGAACATATTCATCACAGGCACTAGTTTGAAAATATATTCTGTGCTGCCAAGTGTGAACATCTGAGAGTAGTTCAACTCTAAAAATGGCACTGTGGAACTTATGACCTCTCCAGCACTTCCATATCAAATAAGTTCACTTTACAAGTAAAAGTATGTTTTTTCTAATTCTAACCCTACAAAGCCAACTCGGGATCTGGAAGTCAAGCTGGGTTCTTTCATTCTTGTGCATCATCCACAGTAATCTAGGGTCTGCAGGCCATGTTAGGCCTTCAGTTACACTGTATAAAAATGGTTTCTTATCTTGCAGTATCTGTTGTTCTTTGAGATGTGTTGTGCGTATACATATTCCACTGTAGATGTGTGTGTGTGCGCACCAGTGCACTCAAGTTGGATATGCCAGCAGTAACACTAGGTGGCACATGCACCATTGCTTTCTTCATGCTTTCAGGCAAGGGCATAAAATGGGCATCTTTGCCACTTCCCTCTCCATTCCTTCACACAGCTGTAATAAATTCCAAAGTAGAGGGAAGGTGGGAGGGTCGTGAAATATATATATATATATATGCACAACACATCTCAAAGAACAACAATTACTGCAAGGTAAATAACCTTTTTTTCTCCTTTGAGAGATTATGCATATATACATTCCACTGTAGGTGACTCCCCAGCAGTTCCTTTGCAGGTAGAGAGACTTTGGATCATCTGAAGAGGTATTGTAACACCAACTTGCGAAAACTGGCATCGTCAAGAGAGGTCTGAATGATGGCATAATGAGTAGAGAAAGTATGCACAGGCCACGCTGCTGCCTTGCATATATGACCTATTGGGACATTACTCAGAAATGCTGTGTCACGGAGGAGACCAGCATATTGAGCAAGGCCACCCCTGTTGGCCCAATGTGGAGCTGGTCACACGATCATCGGGATTCTCTGTTGGGTCAAACAATTGTGATGGGGGGACTCTGGGCCCCTGGTGGGGCCAAGTAACTAAGCAGTCCATAGTCCCTGGAGTGGGGGAAAGCAAATGCTCAGTCTCTAGCCTCCTGAACCTCCTGGCTGGGCCAAACAATAGTAGTTGAGGGCGCTAATTCTCTGGGCAGGGCAGACCAAGCAAACAGTCAGTAGCCCCTGGGATGGGGCAGAGCAAACACTCAGTCTCTAGCTAGGACCCTCGGTGGCCACTCATAGTGGCAGTGCAGGGGACGGGGGGCAGAGGAACTCAGGCCCACCCTATTCCAGTGGGTTCTGACCCAGGCTCTAGGAAGTCAGAAAATTCCTTGTTAAGCATTGGCTTCTAATACATAAGGCCCATCTCAGGCATCTCCTTGGCTGGCAGTAGTTCAGCATCCCAGTTAGTCTCCTCTGCCAGCCCCAACTGAGCTGGGCTGCCTCCTTTTATCTGTCTCTTCCACCTGGAGCATGTGCAGCAGGCGTGAGGGGTGAGGTCCCCTGGGCCCACAGTAATTGGTCTGGCCCCGCTGGCCCCAGTGTGGTGTTGGTACACCCCGTCACATGCTGATGTAGTCGAGTGAGCTTTGGCAGAGGGAGCAGTTATTCTTAATGGAGGAGAGACTTTAGTAAGGTTGTAACAGAGCTTGGTATAGGGCATGGCTACATTTGCAGATGTAGAGCACTGTGAGTTAAACCTGCTAGAGTGCAGTAGGGAAAGCACTGCAGTCTGTCCACACTGACAGCTGCAAGCGCACTGGCGTGGCCACATTTGCAGCACTTGCAGCGGCATTGGGAGCGGTGCATTATGGGCAGCTATCCCAGCATGCAAGTGACTGCAACGTGCTTTTCAAATGGGGGTGGGGTGGAGTGTGACAGGGAGTGTGTCGTGTGTGTGTGGGGGAGAGAGAGTGGGTTTTTGGGGTGCTGAGAGTGTGTCAGCATGCTGTCTTGTAAGTTCAGACCCCACTTCCCCCCCACCTCTCTCCCACTCACTCAAAGCAAACAGTAAATGTTTGCTTTTTCTTGGAGCTGATAAGCAGCCAGCTTCTCCGAAACGGAGCTTTGAAAGGGCATTTCCGCATTCCTGCAGCCGATTTCACAACAATGACAAGGGTGGCCACTTGATTTAAGGGGATTATGGGACGTTTCCGGAGGCTGATCACAGTGCAGTAACGCAACACCTTGTTCACACTGGCGCCACGGCGCTCCAGTGGGGGTGCCACAAACATTATTCCACTCGCCGAGGTGGAGTACCAGCAGCGCTGTAGCTACGGAGTCAGAACGCTCTAAGTGCCTTGCCAGTGTGGATGGGGAGTAAGCTAGGGCACCCGGGGCTGCTTTATTGTGCTGTAACTCGCAAGTGTAGCCAAGGCCATAGTCAGAGACCCAGTGTGAGATTCACTGAGATGACACTGCATAGCTTACAAAGAGCTGGGATGAAGGATCTAGTGCAGTCCAAGTAAAAAGCCATGGCTCAATGAACATCCAAGTTATGGAGAGCCTCCTCAGCCTTAGATACATGGGGTCTGGAGAAAAAAACAACATAAGATTAATTGTTTTATATAGGTGGAAAGCTGACAGTACCTTGGGTATAAATTTAGGATGTGGCCTAGAAGGGACACCTTGTCCTTATAAAAGACAGTAAAAGGAGAGTAAGCTAAAAGAGGTTGAAGCTATGAAACCCTACTGATGCAAATAACTGCCACCAAAAACTCAATCTTCATATACAATAAAGATGATGAAGTCATATCCATAGATTGGAGGGAGGTCCTATCAGTTTGGAAAGCACTAGATTCAAATCCCAAATAGGTACGGGATAAGACACAGGAGAATAAACCTTGACCAGGCCCTTCAGAAACTGAGAAACAAGTGGAAGTCTTTAAATCATGATTTGAGGACTTCAGTAACTCAGCCAGAGGTTGGGGTCTATTACGGGAGTGGGTGGGTGAGATTCTGTGGCCTGAAATGTGCAGAAGGTCAGACAAGATGATCATGATGGCCCCTACTGACTTTAAAGTCTGACTCTATGAGGAAAAATGGGAAAATTGTCTATTGGCAGATGTAATGTAGGAATAGAAGCCAAGTGAACTCTCACAGAACTATTTGAAAGGCCTGATGATTTGAGATGGAAAAGATAATCCAATATATGTGACTTCTATGTGATGGGGAAATAAATGATGTGAGCATGCCCAAATCGAAAATCTCTTACACCTTGCTGCGTATGTGACTTTAGTGGATTCTGTTCTGCTGTTCACTAAGACGGCCCAAACCTCTCAGGAGCACAGTTTCTCTTGAATATTTAACCAGAGATCATCCACACCATAAGATAGAGAGATTCGAGGTTCAGATGTAGAGACTTGCCCTAGTTTTGGGACAGAAGATCCCTGACCAGCAGTAGATTTATCGGCGACCTGATGGAAAGCTGATACAGATCTATGAACCAATACTGTCTTAGCCGCACTAGTGCAATGAGGATTAGTGATGCTCTATTTTGTTTTAGCTTCCTCAGGACCCTCGGAATAAAATGATCAGAAGGGAATGCATGTAGAAGATGACTGAATCAGGGAAGAAGAAAAGCATCTATGATGGAACTGGGGTTGCGACCCACCTTTGGGCAAAATCTCATGTACTTGTTGTTGAGATTTGTTGTGAATAATTCTATTAGTGGGTACCCCCAGTGGTGAAAAACCTGAAGGATAACATCCATCCTGATCAACCACTCATGTTAGTCTATGAAAACCCTACTGAGAGAATTCAGGACAGTGTTTCTCACTCCTGGAAAATGGAAGGCCTTCAAAGAAACTTAGTGTTGAATACATAGATTCCACAGAAGGATAGCCTCCTGAAACAACTGAGATGACCTTGTCCCTTCCAGATTGTTCATGTAAAACATAGCAGTCGTATTGTCCGTGAGAACTTGAATCACCCAATTCTTGATGTGGGCATAAATATTTTGCCGGCCCAATGTAGGGCCCTGAGCTCCAGCATGTTTATATGGAGGAAAATTTCCTGAGGTGAGCTTGAGCCTGAAGTTGACCAAGATGGGCCCCGCAGCCTTTGACAGATGCATCTGTAACCAGAGACATAATCAGTTCTGGGGACAGAAATGGAACTCACTTGTATACATTCTGCCAATCCATTCACCAATCCAGAGACTGAAGCACTTGCACGGATACACAAATCTGCATGTCCAGCAGATGCCTAGAAGGTCAATATACAAATGAAGCCAAGACTACAGTCAACAGAGGTGAAGTCTGGCATGCAGAGTTAATCATGTGCATGAGGCATGTGGCTGAGACTTGCACTGTCATTGTTGGCTTGAACTTGAGAATTTTTTAAAAGAAGGCTATAGATTGGAAGACTTCCTGTGGAAGATAGCCATGTCTGTTCTGGTGTTGAGGTCTGCTCCTATAAAAGTTATGTGCTGAGTTGGTTGTAGCTGTGATTTGTCCAAACTTATTTTCAGACCTTGATGGAAGAACGCGTGCCTGATGACTATGACACTGTTTTGGACATGATCCCTTGATGCTGCTTGATCCAACCAATCATCCTTGTAAGGAAATATTTAAATATCCAGATAATGAAGGTGGGCTTCTACCACCACCATGAACTTGGTGAAAACGCAAGGAGCTGATGACAGGCCAAAAGGAAGCACTGTGCACAGGCAGTGGTTGATGGCTATCAGAAATTGAAGGTACTTCCTGTGGGAAGGATGTATCGCCATGTGGACATATACATTTGTAAATTGAGGGCAGCATTCCAGTCTTCAAGGAAGGGATAATATAAGCAAGGGTGACCATGCTGAACTTGATTTTCTCGATGAATTTGTTCAGCTTTCTTAAATGTAGAATGGGGCAGAGGCCACTAGATTTCTTTGGGACCAGAAAGGAGCACGAATAAAATCCTCCTGGATCCTCTATCATGCCCAACTCTATCATGCCCAACCCATAGTTCTTAAAGTAACATGATCTCATAAGAAGACTCTCTGAAAAGGGATGGGGAGAATGGGTTGGGGAAAGGAAGGGAGATGAACTGGATTACATATCCAGTGTACTGAGTACCTATTTGTCCAACATGATCTTCTGCCATGTACAATACAAAAGGGACTGTTGTGATCCCGAAAGGAGGAGATATAATTGTTGTGCTGTCCTGTCCTCAATTAAAGATTCAAAATGACTGCTTTGAGGTAGAAGATGTCTGGTGAGAAGGGCCCATTGTCATGGAAGATGGCAGGTAACATCAAGAAGGTCTTGATCTTCTGTCTACTGGGGTCTCTGATGGAACAATGGTCTCAGGTAGTGTTGTGGTTTAAATTGCTTCATTTTAGTAGCAGAAGTGTAGACTCCCAGTGAGCAAAGTGTTGCACGAGAGTCTTTCAGTGTGTGCATAGCATCATCCATCCTGGCAGAGAACAGCTTAGAGCCCTGAAAGGGTAAATCCTCAATTGTAATCTGCAGCTCTTTTGGAATTCTGGAAGCCTGCAGTCAGAATGAATGTCTCATGGAGACAGCAGTGGCAACAGAACGTGAGGCTGTCAGGGGCATCTATTGCTGCCTGAAATGATGTAAGTTAAAGTGAAATAAGAACAAAGCAGATCCATGCTTCTTACAGTCCGTAGGCCACTGAGCAGCCCTCATTTATCTCTCTCAAAATGATTGTGGATTTTTTTCAGTGCTGTTCTGGTTATTACCTCTTTTTTTACCTACTCTTAACTCTAATAATTTATTCTCTCTTTTCTGAGGCAACAAAAATAGATGCAAGAACTAGCAGGATTATGTAATTTCCTCCTATCAATTGTTGAAACAGACAAATTGCAGTTAATATTTACATTCATGTCTGGAATAAACCTATATGGATAACAGAACAAATAATCTTTTTTCATGCAGCTTCTAATCTTTTTGCCTTGTCTGGTTTGTTGCTTACATTCATTCTTATACTGAAGCTGCATCTTTGATTTAGTCTCTGTACATAATAATTTATTCTTATTTTAGAACACAACAACACAGATACTAACTACCATAGCTGGAGTAACTGGTGTCATAATCACTGTGGCTTTCATTCTGATCATGACTTCATCCACAGAGATCATCAGAAGATCATTCTATGAGGTGTTCTGGTATACCCATCACCTATTCATGGTTTTCTTTATTGGTCTGGTTATCCATGGTATGGGGTGAGTATATAATAATATATATATATAATATATATGATATGCCTGGTATGAGGTGATTATATATGATGATATCAACACTTTAGGATCACACATGATTCAAACCTACGCTAGTGAGTGTGAGTGGGGAATTTGGGGTGATTTAGGCAGCAGACAAGCAGAGCAGCAGTTTTGTGGATCACAGGGGTGCTTAAAAACAGGACTTTGGCACCTAAGCACCCGAGTGGATAGAACCAAGAGGCCTCCTTATTTTTGGTCCCTTAATCCATCATGGACAAAGTGTAATACCATTACTCAAACTGATGATTGCTATTATTAATATTATTACTTCACGTTATTTATTTGTATTATCATGGCGCCTAGGAGTGCTAGTCATGGACCAGGACTCCATCATGTTAGGTGCTGTACAAACACTTTACGAAATGACTGTCCTTGCCCCTAAGTACAAACCAAGAAACAACAGATGGATACAGACAAACTGGTGGGGGAGCCCAAGAAAACAATGAGACAAAATTGGTTAGCATGATAGGCAATGGATTAATACATTACTCCACAAGTAGTCCCACTGACTTCAATCCACTCCTATTCAAATTTCCGTAGTGTAAACTGCACTTCAGCATTCTTAAGAATGCCACACTGTGATCCCAAAAAGGACCCCTGAGAAAATAATAATAAAGTGCTGAATCATCAGTTTGTGATTTAGCTCATAGATAGGGGCAGTTTGGGAGGGAGACTGACTCAGGGAGTTCAGTCTTCCTCCTACTCTCCTTGTTGCTCCTGGACATGAGTAACTGGGGATTGTCTGAACTGATTGAACTGTCTGGGGATTGGTCCTGCTTTGAGCAGGGGGTTGGACTAGATGACCTCCTGAGGTCCCTTCCAACCCTGATATTCTTTGATTCTATGATTCTTAAACTGCATCAAATGTCACAGGTACACTTCCCGGTCCGCAGCATAGCTACTCAACTGGACACACTTGGGAGGTGTGGGGAGGCAAGAGCCAAGGCTCTGCCTACTCCCCAACCCCTCTTGCTTCTTCCTGTTCACCCGAGAGCGGGAGAGATGTAGTGGCTCTATGGAGCCCCCTCTTTACAGGAAGTGTGGCACGATGGAGTCAGGAAGCATCTTTTATCCCCGCTAATCCCTTGCACTAGTGCACAGGACAGACCATGATCTGGCTTCAAATAAATCTGAAAGGGATAAAGAAGGGCAACAATATGACCTAGTCCCATTATCCCCTCTTCTTCATCCACAATCAGCACCAGCTGTAGTACATTTTTAAACTCAATAGTTGAGAAGGGTATGTTCAAGGAAATTTACTTCATTGTAAATTCTCTAGTGTAAAGAAGTTAGAATTTAAATATGTTAACAAAAAACCACACATCTCATTAAGGCTCTTCACAATTATTTGGTGCTCTTTCAATATGTTTCGTAAAGCTGCAAAGAAAAGAAAGTGACTATTATTTTATTTTTCTGAGCAACACCAGCTGTTCACATATAGAGGAGGACAAGGTCTCTGCTCCAATGAGCTTACTTTCTGACTCCTTCCACAGATGAGAGAGCTATCCATGTTACATGTACTGATTCTCCAAACTGCCAGTGGTGTTGCTACATACTTATAGCATAGCATACCCACTACACTTGGTGGGTTGACAATGAAAAACCTAAAAACCTTGTGGAAAAAGTATGGTTGAAACAATCTGAAAGAACAACATTAAGACAACAAACCAGCTGCCATATTTTCAGATATTTCCATTTCTGCATTCAGTACAGTATTTGTTAACATAATAATATATCAAAACAACAAAAGAGACGATATCAACTGCATATCTTTTTTTTTTATGTGTTAAGTCAGCTCATCCGAGGTCAGACACCACAGAGTCTGTTGCTGCACAATGTCACTTATTGTAAAGATCACTACTCAGAATGGGAGAAAGCCACTCAGTGTCCTTTGCCCCTATTTTCTGGCAGTGAACCTGTGGTAAGAATGAAGCTCATGTCTTCTTTATATTTATGTCCTTTCTTGAGGAAACAGAATGGCACTGGCTAGAGCAGTGACCTGGACTCAGGATGCTGGAGTTCTATTCCTGAGTCTGCTGCTGGCCTGTAGGGTGACCTGAGACAAATAAGTGCACTTTTCTGTGCCTTGGTCTCCCCCTCTAAAATATGAGGATAATGATGCTTACCTCCTTTGTAAAGTGCATTAGCATCTACAGATGAAAAATGCTAGGTATCATTATTCCTTAATAATTGTTTTTGGTATAGTCCTTTTTAGTCAGGCAACTCCCAGTGAAGACTGTGAATTTCAGAATCAAGCCTTCTGTATCTAAATCCATTATTTACAGCATTTTTGTTATTGTTTGTTTATTATTTATTCAGTATAAAGAATGTGCTTGATGTGTACATTACACAAATATAAAGAGTACGGCTGTCGATTAATCACAGCTGACTCACGCAATTAACTCAAAAAATTAATTGTGATTAAAAAAATCCTACTTCTTGTTCAGCCAATTGCTAAGACAAACAAGTTTGTTTATATTTACCGGAGAGAATGTTGCCCGCTTCTTATTTACAGTGTCACCTGAAAGAGAGAACAGGCGTTCGCATGGCACTTTTGTAGCTGGTATTGCAAGGTACTTACGTGCCAAATATGCTAAACATTCGTATGCCCCTTTATGCTTCGGACACCATTCCAAGGACATGCTTCCATGCTGATGACGCTTGTTAAAAAAAGAATGCGTTAATTAAATTTGTGACTCAACTCCTTGGGAGAGAATTGTATGTCTCCTGCTCTCTTTTACCTGCATTCTGCCATATATTTCATGTTATAGCAGTCTTGAATGATGACCCAGCACATGTTGTTCGTTTTAAGAACACTTTCACTGCAGAGTTGACAAAACGCAAAGAATATACCAATGTGAGATTTCTAAAGATAGCTACAGCACTCGACCCAAGGTTTAAGAATCTGAAGTGCCATCCAAAATCTGAGAGGGACGGGGTGTGGAGCGTGCTTTCAGAAGTCTTAAAAGAGCAACTCCCTGATGAGGAAACTATAGAACCCAAACCACCAAAAAAGAAAATCAACCTTCTACGGGTGGCATCTGATTCAGATGATGAAAATGAACATGCGTCGGTCCTCACTGCTTTGGATCATTATTGAACAGAACCTGTCACCAGCAAGGATGCAAGTCATCTGGAATGGTGGTTGAAGCATGAAGGGACATATGACTCTTTAGTACATCTAGCACGTAAATATCTTGCGACGCCGGCTACAACGGTGCCATGAGAACGCCTGTTCTCACTTTCAGGTGACATTGTAAACAAGAAGCAGGCAGCATTATCACCTGCAAATGTCAACAAACTTGTTTGTCTGAGTGATTGGCTGAACAAGAAGTAGGACTGAGTGGACTTGGAGGCTCTAAAGTTTTACATTATTTTATTTTTGAAAGCAGGTTTTTTTTTGTACATAATTCTACATTTGTAAGCTCAACTTTCATGATAAAGAGATTGCACCACGGTACTTGTATGAGGTTAATTGAAAAATACTATTTCTTTTGTTTTTTACAGTGCAAATATTTATAATAAAAAATAAACATAAAGTGAGCACTGTACACTTTGTATTCTGTGTTGTAATTGAAACCAATATATTTGAAAATTTAGAAAACATCCAAAAATATTTAAATAAGTGGCATTCTATTATTTTTAACAGCATGATTAATCACACGATTAATTTTTTAATCGCATGATTAATTGCAATTAATTTTTTTAGTCACTTGACAGCCCTAATAAAGAGACCCCATCCCCTAAGAACTTACTATCTAAAGCAGTAGTTTTCAACCTGAAGTCCACAGACCCCTGGGGATCTGCAGACTATGTCTAAGATTTCCAAAGGATTCTGCACCTCCATTCAAAAAATTTTAAATAGAGGAAAAATTAACATTCAATATCTTGTAGTGCTTTTAATGGCTGACATAGATTTTTCTTAAACTATCGTTAGCCACTATCCACTATTAATGAGGAAATAAATGCCTCTCTAAAAATTTCAGCTACAGTATTTCCATAAAAATAAATATGCTGTTATGCTCTGTGAATACAGTCATAAGTTTGCTTCCAACAGCATGGCCTGATATTAACTATGATAAAGCTAACTAATGAACTTATCCTTTTCTCTGTTAGATCTCCTTTGCCAGACTTTCCTGCATACCCAAAACCATAAACTTAAAGTCACATTATATTAAATGAATTGTGATAATACCATATGGGCATATAGATTACCTGTAAGAATGTTATTTTACACATCCAGTAATATGCTGTGATATAATATCTCGTAGGTACTTCTGAATTCCGTTCAAAAAAGCCACTCAGAGGGTAAAAGCCATGATGACATTTCTGTAATACTTTGTATTGTATCTGTCAACCCATATGGGCTTGATCTGGCTCCTACTGAAGTCGGTAACACAATTCCCATTAACTTGTATCAGACTTTATATCATCAGTCTCTATCTTGAGTCAGTCCAGCGCCATCTCACTTCATTCTAATTATGAGGAGAAATCACCACCTGGGAAAAAATGTAAATTTCCTGATTACCAGGGAAGGACATCTGTCACCTACTAGTCCACCAGTTCTGGAGGATGCTCTATTATTCTTAACCATCAGAAGACATGTTAAAATGAAAGTGTTTAAAAGCTATTTGCTGATAATCACAGTAGCTCATTTGAAAGCTTTGGCTGAGCTCTTACAAAGGACAATTCCTGTTACATGTTTTTATTTACAAGTAGTACAAACAGAAAGGAGAAAAACTGGTTTAATCATTGTTGTAACTTGATCTGTGCTAACTTATTTGGGACGTATCAAACTGCTGACTGTGCAGAGACATCTCTAGTCTTTAGGGACAATGAATGAGTTGAGTTTCTGCTTTAACTCAGAATCTTCTTACTTTTGTCAGCCTCTTGCCATTATTTAAATGTTTATTTTTTAACTTATTTTTCAAGACTTATGCTAGGCAAATTGCAACTCCATCCCCTTAGCACCATCTAAAGGAATTACATAATATGAATGAAGATTTCCTTCTCATAAAAGATGCTTTATAACCTAGCATCATTCCAGCTTGTACACCAAAGTCAATGTTTCAGCAAACAAATATTGATTTAGGTGGCTTGAAAAGCCACATGTTTTTCAGGTCTTTGGTTAGCTTAAATGAGCTTTTTGTGCATTCTTCCATCTAGAAATATGATGGTGTCCTCTGTACAGACAAATGTCTGCATTTTTGTAGTCTTGCAGATATAATTATATACAATTATCTAAAGCTATTATACTCCGAGTACAATTATCAACTAATATCCATGATCAGCTATGTATTTTTGATTATTATATCGATCAGTATATATGATCAGCAAAGTACAATGATCATGTATAATATCTACAGTATGACCAGTTAGGTGCCATAAATAAACTTAGTCCAATTATTGGTACAGAACAGACTAACTGATTATGTGAGAATATATACTTAAAGCCAGGTTTCAGAGTAGCAGCTGTGTTAGTCTGTATCCGCAAAAAGAACAGAAGTACTTGGGGCACCTTGGAGACTAACAAATTTATTTGAACATAAGCTTCCGTGGGCTAAAACCCACTTCATTGGATGCATGCAGTGGAAATAACAGTAGGAAAATACACTGCATGCATCCGATGAAGTAGGTTTTAGCCCACGAAAGCTTATACTCAAATAAATTTGTTAGTCTCTAAGGTGCCACAAGTACTCCTGTTCTTTATACTTAAAGCATAAGTGAACATTTTGGATCTAATTCTGGCTAGTGCTGCACACATTTGCATACTGGAAAGCCAACAGCCAACAATGAGAGCACTGGGGAGAAGCTGGTTACCCCTCTTCTGACCATTCTGAAAAGTCTCAGTCTCTGTAACAAAAGCAAGGGAGTAAGACTCTGGATTTTGCTCCATAAATATATGCATTTATACTCCATGACCTAGCAATGACATATAAATATAGCTCCTAAGTAGTTAATCCTTTTGTCTGTTAGTAGGAAAAGCTTTTAAAGGGAGGATTTTGGCCAGAATACAGAAGTACATTAACACAGCTTTTGTAGTGTGCCCATTAAGGAATTCATTATATTTGTTTCGGGCGAATGCCAGAATTTGTCCCTTAGTAGACAGTACAAGAAACACGCTCTCTTGGTAGATCAACCAAAAGCCATAGAAGAAAGGTCCAAATCATGTCATTTTATGCTAACTGCTGATTTCATCAGAAATGAAAATGTTTTGTATCTTAAGTTTTGTTGTCTTTTTATGTGCAACTTTCTACAGGCTTGGAAATGGGTTTTAGGTCCTGTGGTAGTATACATCTGTGAAAAAATTGTTAGGTTCTGGAGATTTCAGCAGGAAGTTGTCATTACAAAGGTATGTAATATAGTCTAAATGTCTGAATAAAAAGCAATGTACAAATGAAATGGTTTTATCAACAGAAGTTTTTTAGTTGCTAATTTTGTTGATGACCACTCTGTAGCTTCATCTTCACTGCTAGCTTCATGAGTTCTTCCAGTATTACCATGTAGTTTTGCAAAGTATTGCTTTTTTATTTGGTTTTAGCTTTTGCTCCCACTCCAATAGTGAGTCCGTAAGTTCTACCTGTAAGCAAACTTGTTCCACAATGTACAGACGCCCCCTGACGTATGCAATCGTTCCATTACGGAAAGCCTAGCGTAACTTGAATTTTGCATAAGTCAGAAACGTATACCCGTACGTTATGCAAAAAATTCCGTAACTTGAAAATCCTATTTCTGGCTTATGGAATTTTTTCCATAAGTGCAAATTTGTGTATGTCGGGTCTTGCGTAACCCAGGGAGCATCTGTACCAGATTGATGAGGCAACCTGTGATCAGGTGATGTCTCTTCCTCTTTGGGCCCACAGCGTGAAATCCTGATCTTATTGAAGTCAGCAGCAAAACTCATACTAACTTTAATGGGGGTCCAGGATTCTACCCATAGAGCCTGGAGACCCGAAGGGGATTATGAGGCAAATCTTTAATTGGTAAAAATAGTCATAGCTTCATTGAAGTCAATTGAGTGATGACAGCTTATGTCAGCTGAGGATCTGCCTTTAAGTTCAAGGCCTGTTTATCTCACTTACATTAGTAAGTAAATCAGGAATAATTCCACTGAAATCAACGAATTACACAGCTGTGAAACCAGCTTTAAGTGAGATCAGACTCAGACTCATTGTCTAAGAGGATAATTGTGGCAGATGAGCCTTGATGGTAAAGTCATTAAAAGAGAATTTCAGTGGACTGAAATTTCTGTTAAGCAACCATTCATGATATTGAAAAACTCAGTTGCTTAACTGAGATGAGATTTTAGTAAAAGTGAATTAGAATTGTATTCAATGGGCTTGGTTCTTCTTACTTACTTTGGGGTAAATCAGCAATAACATCGTACATGTCAATTGAGTTACACTGGAGTCAAATTGCTGTGAAAGGAACGTTAGGCCCAATATGTTTGGGGATACCGTTGTGTGGTCTCTCTCAGACTCTCAAGGTAACAGTTGCCTAAAATGTGGTTTCTCACACAGGCTTCACTTGACTTCTCAAATCCATAATGCAAAATACCATATAATACATGCAATTGAAATTCTTAATTTGATGTTGAGTAACAGTAGCACTATGATATTGTATAGTACATTGTCCACTGCCAACTTAAAAATTAATGTGTATCCCGCTTTTTAATTCCTTTTGATTGAAGGCAAGTAGAAGTGAACTAGAGGAAGCTTTGTAACTTATTATAAATGAACATGTATTCATAATGAACACAGCAGTACAGGACAAATCGATGTTTTATTGTGGTTTACTATGGTTTAGGTGGTGACTCATTCCTCTGGAGTCCTTGAGCTCCATATGAAGAAATGTGGCTTTAAAATGGAGCCCGGCCAGTATATATTTCTACAGTGCCCTTCTGTATCACAATTGGAGTGGCATCCTTTCACACTTACCTCAGCTCCTGAGGAGGAATTCTTCAGTGTGCACATAAGAGTAGTTGGGGATTGGACAGGAGCCCTGTTCAAGGCCTGTGGAGCAGAGGAAAAAGTCTTTAAGGAGCCCTGGAAGCTACCAAGGTTTAAATACTAATTTTTGTGTGTGTTGCCTTTTGTACAGTACTAGATGATAAACTTGGAACCATCTCAGTATGTAATTATGCTAAAGAACAATGGATATGGACATGAACTTAGAGCTCTTAGTTATCAAGAAGGTCTGTCACGAATCCCTGATTCAGAATCAGCTTATACATAAATATGGCCATTTAGCTGTACCTGTATATTTATGAATCAGATTAAAATGACAGTTGCCATTTATGTAGCTTCCTATCTATTGACTTATGTATTTAGGTTCTTATAATGGCAACTATCATCATAGTATCTTACCGCTTTCTTGCTCCCCAGCCCTGTGTTGCACTTCCCTACAACTGTGGTTCTCAACACAGGGTACACAGAAGTCTTCTAGATATTTGCCTAGTTTTACAACAGGCTACATAAAAAGCACTAGTGAAGTCAGTACAAACTAAAATTTCATACAGACAATGACTTGTGTATACTGCTTTATACACTGAAATGTAAGTACAATATTTATATTCCAATTGATTTATTTTATAATTATATGGTAAAAATGAGAAAGTACGCAATTTCTTCAGTTATTCAGTAAGTGTTGTGACACTTTTGTATTTTTATGTCTGATTTTGTAAGCCAGTAGTTTTTAAGTGAGGTGAAACTTGGGGTACACAAGACAAATCAGACTCCTGAAAGGGGAACAATCATCTGGAAAGGTTGAGAGCCACTGTCCTACAACTCTCTTCCAGTACCTGGATCCCTCTTTCTACCTCTGTTCCTTATCTCAGAGAGAATTCTATTTCTCCCAGCTGTCCTGATCCCACTTTCATTGGGTCTAGGGAACTATCTGCTGCCTGCAGCTTCTTCCCTCTATTGATCTGTGAATACCTACGTGCATCTTCCTCTTTCCCAGCATTCTCCCTCCATTCTGCCCCAGCTTCACAAATCCTTTTCAGTTACCTCCCTCCCCCTTAGATCTTTGTATAGAGTTAAGTAAGGCAAAGAGGTACTAAGGATTTTTAGAAGTGAGTGAGACTTATAAGTATGGTGCGGAATGTTTAGATTAATGGCAGCAGCTTGTGTGTCCCCTAATTGTTTACTACTAGAAATGGTTCTGTGGCTTGCTAGGCATGGTATGCAACTTCTACGGGATCTGCAAAAAGCAATATGTTCAGAGAATTCGTGTTACTCGTAAGTAACCTTTGTTTAACTTCATTTTCAAAACAAAAATCGCCTGTTTCAAGTATTAATAGTAAAAGATGAATTTTCAAACAGTGCACAGAGATTTAGCCATCAACATCTACTGATATTAATGAAATCATGATGCTAAATCATTATTTCACTATATAGAAAATTACTTCTAAATATTCCATAAATGCTATATGCAGAGAATGATACATCTTATATAATTGCAGTGTATCCACCACATGCTATCTAGACAGCTGATGACAAACCTCATCATGTATGTTTTTATGCCCTAAATTCCCACTGACTTCAGTGGGAGTTTTGAGTGTTCAAGAAATGCAGGATTGGGCACAACATGCACAAATCAAGATAGATGTAGAGAGAAAAATAGATGTTTATATAACCACATATTTAGGTTTGTGGCTAAATTATCAAAGATTGTCTTTTAGAACGTGTTTAGTTGCTATTTCACATGCAATTACCCACGCAAACCATTGGAAATACTTGAATAAAAGCAAACCAAATGACTAGTGTAATTGAAAATGGGAAATAGAGTAATTGAAAATGGGACATGTTTGCTTATGCAACAACACCCTTAAACAAGCCAGCAACATAACATTCAAAATAATAGATTTTCAAATAATTAATGTAAATGTATTTTGTGGACTGTTGCACAATGATTACCTCTTCCTTTCTTATTAGCGTACTTAACGCTTCCTACAACATCTGCATGTTCATTTACACTATTTAAACTTCCTTTTACTGTGATTCACACAATGGCATCTGCAAGTAAACAGAAAATCTGGAACAAGGGAAACTTACGTTTCCTGAAAGTAAGATGTTAGATTGTGACACAATCTTCCAGAGGAAGTGATGGAAGCACCATCACTTGGGTAATTTAAAACTAGGCTGGACAAAGCACTCAAAAATATACTGTAGGGTTACATCCCATACTGCAAGAAGGATGGATTAGATAATTTAATAGTTCTTTTTCAGCTCTAATTTATATCATTCCTATCCAAATTGACTGATGCTCATTGAAAACTGTTGATTCTGGAGGAATTCAGACCTGAACGCATTTCTCTTAATTCTAAGTAGTGTTTATAGTTTTATTAAGTATATTTTATTTCTGAAATACTTGTTCCTCTGAAAGAGTTCAGAAACTAATTCTTTGCTTACATATAATTTTTCTCTCTCTCTCTTTCATTACATAAATACATACTGAAAACTTTTCAAAAAGATTAATAAATCTGCTCCTCTGTCCTTTGATTTATACACTATGGGAAATAAAGCTCTAAAAACAGGATGCTTTGCAGTAAATAGGGTGACCAGTCAGCAAATGTGAAAAATCGGGACGGGGGTGGGGGGTAATAGGAGCCTATATAAGAAAAAGACCCCAAAATCGGGACTGTCCCTATAAAATCGGGACATCTGGTCACCCTAGCAGTAAATCATAATTAAATATGCAAATATCTTGGTTAAATTTGGACATGTAATTATATGACTAATCACATTTCAGAAAGCCTGAAAATTGCAATTGCATGCTTAAATAGATGGCCAGGCCCCGAATTCATATGGATGCTCTTGTGCTCTCATTTCACACAAAATAGTTACTTT
Organism: Trachemys scripta elegans; assembly: GCF_013100865.1. Taxonomy (NCBI): domain Eukaryota; kingdom Metazoa; phylum Chordata; order Testudines; family Emydidae; genus Trachemys; species Trachemys scripta. Next base: position 90,108,667 of record NC_048300.1, read on the forward strand.
GCTATGAAATGCCACCCACTGAAAATTAAATCCTTGTGTGATAGCAATTTGTGTGACAGTTTAGACATTTTTATATATGCAACAGAAGCACTATTTTGGAAAATGTAGCCCAGTATCTCTCAGATTTTGAGTCACATTGATATGTTGCTGACTTTTAAGAAATGATACTTTGTTACTTCAGACTGGCTGTGGATGGACCATTTGGAGCTGCAACTACAGATGTTTTTCACTATCGAGTCAGTGTATGCATTGCAGCAGGGATAGGAGTCACTCCGTTCGCCTCGATTCTAAAATCCATATGGTTTAAGTGCTGTAATCCTAATACAGAACTGACGTTGGAGAAGGTAGGGGGGAATTTGTTTATAATTCCTTTAAAAAGGTAGTATTTTAATAAGCTAATACTTGTCAAAGTTAGATAACCAGCTCCTTCAAGTTGAGGGTAGAAATTGCTTTAGGTTCTGTTGAGATGGAGGAACTCTCTCATTTCTCTGCTGTCCAGTGGACCCAATGAGTTTTCAGAACTTTCTGAGATAAAGTACTTTTTAGCTGCTAGCTCACTCTATTAAAGGCCTAATTGAACATTTTTATTACTTCTGCCCTCAGCCACTATTAGAGTATGGCTTTGGAGGCTGATTGTCCAACGCAGAATTCGTATCGTCGTTGTACTTTCTTTCGTGATGTTTTTTTTAAAACCATACTGACAATGGGTTGGGATCTCAGCACTCAGATAAATATTTAGCCTTTCACCCATTATATTTAATAATAGAGGAATAAAAAAGATGGAAATATGTTTTTAAATTGTCCGCTTCCAACCCTAACATGCACTCTGTTTTCATAGTCAACCTTTAAAAATTCATAGAAGTTTGAGCTGCATGCAAAGGCAGTTAAACCTGTAACTCACTCTCCCTCCCTCAGCAACCCTTCCCTCTTAGCCTTTCCTCCTCCAGCTGTTTTTTCTCCTCTTCCCTCCTTCTACTCAGCTGCTTGAGGAACTGAAGTGCAATGATAATTCTCATAAATCACTGTAATTTTGGGGTAGGAGGAAATTAGGTTAATTAAAGTATTTGCAGTAAAACATTAGATAGTGCTTCACTTCCTGGTGACTAAACAGCAAGTGTCTCTCACACAAAAAAAGAGTTAAAACAACCTTTTGGTTTTGACAAAAATGGATTTCTTTCAAAAAGTAGCATTTTTCTACAAGAAAATCCCTTCTCAGTCAATCCTGGAGGGTTTTGGAGCTCCACTTCCACTTGCAGTTTTCATGAGGGCTCTTCCGGTGTGGTATTGTGATTCTGTAAGCTACATTCAGCAGCTATTGGCTACTTTCTCCCCTTGCAAAATCAAATAGATTTTAAGTAGAACAGAAGGAACACAACAGGGTCTTTAAACTCTCCAGTAGATCCACTGGTTCCAAACATGAATTATTTCTAATAATGTAATTGATAAAAGTGTTCCTGAGGCTGCAGGTCCTGGACAGCACCAATGAAGTTAACATATTCTTAATTATCTGAACTAATTTTGTAATAATAATAATAATAAATAATATGGGAGTGCCTTGTGAAGATAGGGCAGGGGTCGGCAATGTTCGGCACTCGGCTCGCCAGGGTAAGCACCCTGGCGGGTCGGGCCAGTTTATTTACCTGCTGACGCGGCAGGTTTGGCCGATTGCGGCCCCCTCTCGCCATGGTTCGCCATCCCGGGCCAATGGGGGTGGCGGGAAGCGGTGCGGGCCGAGGGATGTGCTGGCCGCGGCTTCCCGCCGTCCCCATTGGCCCGGGACAGCAAGCCAGTGGGGGCCACGATCGGCCGAACCTGCCATGTCAGCAGGTAAATAAACTGGTCCGGCCCACCAGGGTGCCGAACGTTGCCAACCCCTGGGATAGGGTGAAGAAGAGACAGCTGGGGTGGAAATGGAAAGAGCGAGAGGGTGAAACACTAAAAAGAAAGTGGCAAGTAAAAACTGTCCCTTCCCCTTCCAGCCATTTTAATTCACTTTCTAATGTAAAAACTCAACAGGGAGTTGTTCAGTGTTTCAGATTTAGAGCCAGAGCTGCAACTGTGTCTGTGGGCGGACCAGTGTAAGGATCCACCCACAGGGACCTGAATGCAGGTCCAAGGCCTTGATCTTTATAAACTAAAGGGAGTTAAAACTGGTAGTTTGATGACAAATTGCTGCTGAAAGAGCAGCATGGTTTCTGGGAATGCAGGAGGTGATAAGGGGTCCAAATAGACTAGGGAAAGTGTGGGTGAGATAGAAAGAGAGAGAGAGAGAGAGAGAGAGAATTAACAATACCCCATACTTTAATAGCCGCAAGTCACTTTTCAGGGCATGCACTAGAAGACTTGGTTGCCTTCTGGGATGGATAAAGGCACAAGGCTGAATGTACTTAAGGTGTGCCCGAGTGACCCAATAATTTACACCCTGCCATGGCTTTTTGCTATAATGCATTAAGTCTCACAGGACCTCTGTGAGAAACAGGAATATGATTATTTCTACTTTACATGTAACTTTTCTGTTTCACAGTTTCTTCATTAGTGTAATGGGAATAATGATACTTATTTCTCACAGGTGTTATGAGGCTAAAATCATTAATTTTGGAAAGATATCTTGAGATTTCAATGGAAGGTGCTGTGGAAGTCCAAAGTAGTATTAGAATTTTTTTATAACTCATTTAAGTGAGATTGACTTAATCTCAGAGTAATTTTTTTCCCATTGGCTAAAAGCTTCCACTTGTGGTATAATTACAAATAATTTAATCTGTCTCCAAGTATGTGGCACTCGTCTTCTATAGTGGTGAGTACCATAGAAATGTCGATTAAGGAAATAAATAAGAGGATTTTATTTTATTTTTTTTAAACAATTTCATCTTGATTTGAGAACAGCTATCATTACAGTTATTAAACTAATATTTCCTAGTGTTGCCCACATATAGTTGAGATATAAATACTAATAGCTTTGCTTAATATCAGCAGCTGTATAATTGAAAAAAACACAGCAAATCAGAAGCAGTACACATTTATCTAATTGATTTGTCACAATTAAATAGCCTTAGAGTGTAGTTTTCATATTGCTTTTTTGATGGTTAGGATGGGACATTCCAGGACTCATGACTGGAGTGTTACCATTCAGTTTAGTTATGCACAGGCTGGTTTCTTCCTCACACCTCAATTTTGCAGTTGGGAATTTATGAAACTGTATTGGTTAACCCAGATTCTAACACTGGCAAACAGCTGTATCCTCTTGTTCCCTATTTAAGATTCACCCAATCCCACAAACTTTCCAGCAAAATACAGTAATTTGGAAATACTAAAAGGCTGCAGAGTTCATGTTGTCAAATGTAACGTCGTGTTAAAACTGCTTTGGGGAAACAGCCTGTATGCCTATACGTCTGAGTGCTAAATTCTTGATCGTCTTGTTAGTGCACCCATGCAGGACCCTCACCTTTGAGTGTGGAGGATAGAGATAACTACAGTGTGCCGGACTATGCCCTGTAACCCAAAAGGGGTGTGGTTACTCAGGTTGTGGGCCCTCCACAGCCACCCAGAAGCAGCTGTTGGGTAGCCCCCCCCCCCCCACACACACACACACTACCCATTTAAGAGCAGCAGTAAGAGCAGGTGATGAATATTTTTCCCTTGCTCCCCCATAGTCGTTCTTGCTATGTCTTCTGAGTACAAGCTGATTCTGTTGCTCCATTCCCTTCCCCAGTGCTCTCAGATGGGGGGAGGGGGAGTGAATGTTCATCAAGGAGTAGTTATTAATGATTTGCACTGTGCTGAAAGCAGCTTTATGAAGTATATGCATGCACCTTACGTGAGAGAGCAGAGCTCCCTGCTCTTGCTTACTTTACCAAGTGTACGGTGGAGAAAAATTAATGATAAATATATGAGGATGAAGAGGGCGTGGAGTATAAGTGCATTATTTAAATAAGAGACTACTCAAAATCCTGTCTTACAGATCTGATTAATAGTAATACTGCATCTAACTCAATTTGCAGAAAGAGCACTTGGAAAATTTAAGGCAGTTTACTTGTGCAAGCCATCAAGATGATGAATATAATAGGTGGGGTGGGTGGGGATTAGTGAAACATAAATCTAATGAGGGGTTGTTGTTTTTTTGAGGAGCCTAAATAATAGCACAGATAGTTAATACTGTGAGCTCTACAATAAAATACAAAATTCAGAATATTTGCTTACTTATAGAAATACACCATTCCTGGATGGTTTTATTCTACAATGTTAATGAGGGTGAATTTTATTGCATTTTTATTGTATTTTAATCATATTTGTAATATGTTGTGGAGTGCCCAGAGCATCTCAGTGGAAAGAAAGGGAGGCGCTTTATAAATAATATTTACCATAATTACCTTTATTTTTCTAGGAGTCTGTGTGCCTCATAGTTTCATGTTTCCATAGGCCAACTTTCCTCACCAGCTTCTCTCTCCTTCCTTCTCGGGACTCTATTTGTGGCAAAAATATTCTTTGTGAGGAAAATTCTATTAATTAATTAATTACAAATATTTCTCATTAATAACAAATGACAATTTTAAGAAATGCAATTGCACAGATTTTAGTGGGGATGAATTTGGCACAATATATTGGATTTGGTAAATTGTCCCCTCCCTTCCTTTCCCCACCCATCTGCACTTGCCATACATTTTTGTAAGATGAGTTGTTGAAAAGATGTGAGTAATTAGATGGTAAAATAGAGGTTGTGGGGACAGTTCCTCAGTAAAAGTCACCAATAGCCATGATAAAATTCATAGTGATGTTTTTCAGTGACCTGATTTTCAGAGGTATCAGGTGCTTTTAGCAACTGCTGACTTCAAAATTCCCAGACAAAAACTTTGTAAAGGGCGACATAAGCCTGTAAATATTGTACATAGCAGTTAACTTAAAACAACACTGCTGTTAGTTACCAAAATGAAATGTTTTACTGCCAATGGGCCTGATTTTCCTCATATTTACACCAGGGTAAGTCAGCAGCAACTTCATGGAAAGCCATGGGATTATATTAATGTAAAAACAATGTAATAATTAAAAAAACAGGCCTCAGATATTTAGAGTTAAGGTTCTGCAAACAGCCCTAATCCAGACCCTATATAAAACTCATCCTTTACCTATTCACCAGAAAGCTCACTATTTTCCACCACGAGAACTTGTCCACATTTCCAGTAGAGACCCTGAGCACTCACCTAGAGTACAGTCACCTAAGAAACCCCTCATATTAGCCCTAGACCTTCCTCTAATTCACCCAACTCTTCAGAGTGAAACACACAACATCTTGCCATGTAATCACTTATAATACAAAACATATTCCCTTTCCACCATCTACCATTTCACTAGAAGCTACACAACTTAGTCTATTTCATCTACCTTGCATATATGTGTACTAGAAACACCACTATGTGTATCTCATTTGTCCTCTATGTGAAGCTTCAAAACCTCATCCTCCATAAGCATGCCTCAAATAAAACTTTACCCCTATTCATTCTACACACATGGGCTGTAAATGCCAAATTATCACAATAACCAAAGCACAAATTTATTACATGTAGAATGTGATTTATTCAAGGATAGGAAAAGCTTAGTTAGTAGTAACACCTAAGAAGTAGTCCAGTTAAGTGAATAAAGTGTGGGGTTACAAGACTAGAATTAAGAGTTTGTTTCGCTGAATTTGAAGGTGGATTAACCAGTTTTCAAAATGTGCTGTGTTTGAGACAAAAACACATTAGGCAGACCTGTCAGACTTCCTTTGATATTTAAAGGTCAAGGCACTGGGGCATGGTGAGGAGAAAGAGAGATGGTTTGGATTAAGAGGAGAAAGGATTTTTAAAAAGACCAAAACAGTATAAAAATCATGGACACAACAAAACAAGAGCCAAACATCACTTTTCTAACTTTATTTATAGCTTTGTATCCCTTCTAACATCCATTGTCCCCATTTTTTTCTTTGAGAGAGAGAGAGAGAGAGAAGGGGCTTCTTATGGGTTAGTAAAGTATCTAGTACACTTTGGGGGACTATACAAATAATTACATTAAAAAAATTATTAAGGTTGCAAGGCGGCCAATCCCATCTCATCCAATCTCAGGTTCCCCCAACCCTCACTGGCTCTGAATCCCACTTCCTCTTAACTCCTCATCCAATTTCCCTATTCTCCCCACAGCCATCTGGTTTGCAATCTGCTCCCCCCCCCCCAAACATTTCCCTCACTTGCTCCCAATCCAGCTTCTCCTCCAGCTCCCAGGCCCAGTCTCCCTTCCCGGCCTCCCAGTCTCACTCTCTTTGCCCAGCTAGTTCTAGTCTCACCAGACTTTTTGTCCCAATCAACTATTTTTCCTCCTACTGGTCTGGCTTTTGTTTCCTCTGCATTTGAATCAGACAGCTTCCTCTTCTATGCTGCCTAGGTGCTATCAAGAGGGTAAGTGAGAGCAGCCTGCTCTCAGCTCTAGTGCCTGACCTTAGCCCAGCTTAGAGCTGCTGGGAGCAGCAATTACAGGGAAAGGCCAGCTTCACCCCTGTAGCCCTTGGCTAGTGCATGCTCAGTTGCTCTGTGGGAACAGTGCGTGGAAAGTCCAGTCATGTGTAGAAGCTGTGAGAGGATGGAACATGCTAAGTTTCTCTGCGAGAATAGTGCACGTGCAGTCCTGTCACGCAGAAGAGCTGTGAGGGTCTGGAGCAGTGATGGACAACCTGTGGCCTGCGGGCTGCACGAGGCCCATCAGGATAATCCGCTGGCGGGCTGCAAGACAGTTTGTTTACATTGACCGTCCACAGGCACGGCCACCCGCAGCTCCCAGTGACCGCAGTTCACCGTTTCCAGCCAATGGGAGCTGCGGGAAATGGTGTGGGCCACAGGGATGTGCTGGACGCTGCTTCCCGCAGCTCCCACTGCCACTGGAAGCTGCAGGCTGCCGTGCCTGTGGACAGTCAATGTAAACAAACTGTCTTGCGGCCCGCCAGCAGGTTACCCTGATAGGCCGCATGTGGCCTGCGGGCCGCAGGTTGCCCATCACTGCTCCAGAGTCTGGAGCATGCTCAATTGCCTTGTGGGGGTGGCACATGCATAGCCTGGTCATGTGTAGCTGCTGTAAGGGGCTGGAACATGCGCAGTCACTCTGTAGGGATGATGCCTGTGCAGTCCATTCAGCAGTAGGAGATGTCAGAGGTTTGAGCATGCACAGTGAGGAAGGAATCTTTACGGTTTTTAGCTGTTAAGCGATATTAATGTTCTATTAAACATTTACAAACTGTGATTTTTTCAAAGGCTTATAACTTGGACAAATTTAGGTGGGTTGTCACAAGATGATAAAAGGCACCTCCCTGACACAAAGCCCGCCCCCACCAAATTTCTATTCTCTGCTCTATAACTTGAAGGCACTAGAGCATTACAAAGAATATGTCTCAAGAATTTTTTAACATGGGCAAAACAACATCTTTTCCCCTTAGTCTCAGTTTTGGAAACAGCTGTATCATTTTGGGTGAAATTTGCCCCCCAAAAAATCATCCTGAGGCCAACACACAGCAATGAAAATTTCAGCCCAAATGGTTAAAGTTTGGCAATGTTATAAGCAACTGAAAACAAAATCTTATAACTGGAATGTCTGGCAACCTTAATAGTAGGTGGCACTACCAGCCTCATCTATAATAAATGGAGAACCATAATGAATTTAATTAAGAGTTTTGTCTAGAAGCATAGATGTTTAATGCTGCACTCAATACGGTATTGGCAACCTTAAGACTAAAAGGACAGAGTGGGCTAGTTCATAGATTTTTCATCTTTGGAACCAGAGTTGAATACCACAGTGATGGGCATGGTATAAGAATCTCAACAAAATAGAATAACTTTCTTAGTGGATGAATGAAATTGAGTGTGATGGTCTCATCTTACTCCCTGTTTGATCACATTTCAAAATCACTGCAGAGTTTCATAGGATATTCAGTCTCTATTCAAGAAAAATGCAGAGTTAGGTTTTGTAAGCCATGATGCATTGACAGAGTTAGATGGCTTGCATATTGCCTGTCTGCATTAATACTTTAATCACTAAATTCACTCACATTTTTTAAGAAGAAAAAGGTGTTTTAAAACATACAAAGAAACTCCACAATGTCAAAAGTAGATGGGATCATGTTTAAATTTCTACTGGAGTACAGTAGCATGCTATAAGATTAACCACTTATCTCAACATAAATAATTTAAGAGCTTTATAGAAAGCTTGTTGAAAGCTTGTGTCTTGTTGAATTTCCTTACTTTTACCTGACAGGTTTATTTCTATTGGACTTGCCGAGATGCATCTGCCTTTGAGTGGTTTGCTGATCTCCTGTTCTTGCTGGAAACACAAATGGCTGAGAAAGGGAAAACCCATTTTCTAAGTTATCATATATTTCTTACTGGCTGGGATGAAAATCAGGTATTAATTAAATAGGTTTGAGTTAATGTACCTTATTTTCCAGTATGGCAACATATGAAACAGGAACAAGCAAATGGATGAATTAATGTAATTATATTAAATTCTTGAAGTATTTGATAAACAGGTTTTTTTCTCCTAAAATTTCCTTTTTAAATCTTTTGTGATATTTTTCCACACTTACATCATTATAACACCACTAACAGGCAGCAAGGAGACAAAGAACTGTAAATATAGAGCCCACTTCCAATTCAGCTTTAGGAAAATAGGAACATAAGAATTGCTGTATTGGATCGAACCTGTGGTCCATCTCGTCCAATATCCTATCTCTTGAAGTCACCAGTACTATCTGCTGTAGAATAAGGTGGAAGACAACTTGCCAGCATGGAAAATTTCTTCTGAACCCTAAATTGGATGTTGGCATGATAGTTTGTGGAAATCCTTTCACATTTATTGTTGTTTTTAATTCCTTACTATTATATGTTTAAAAATATATATTTTGTTATCCATTGTGATGGGCTATATAACCCCCCCACTGGAACTGAACAGGTTAAGGAGCAGCTCTGAGTCCAGGTGATTTCTCTCTATCCCTCCCTCCCCCCCAACTGCAGAACCTGCTTCGGCTGGAGGAGGAGCTTTAAAGGGAGCCAGATGGCTAAAAAAGGGGTCAGTCAGGGTAGGAGGACAGATCTATCCTGAGAGCTCCTGAACAAGGGAACTACAAAAGCCATTGCTGCCAGGAAGGGGCTATCAGCTGGGCTGAAGGGTCAGATTTTTCTTTTTTGCTATCTTATATTGGACTTTGAGACTTTGGGGGGTGGCGAATGGTAGGAAGTGACCCAGGGAGGCAAGGCACTTCAGTATGCTGATATTTTTGCTTCTAATAGGGCTCTTGGTTGCAGCCTGGTACAGTAAGAGGGCCTTGGCTCCCCTACCAACCACCCTTGTTGTGGAGAGTACAAAAACCTCCCTTCCACATACCCCTCTCAGAAGTAAGGAGAGGGTAGAGATGTTGAAAGCCCCAAGGCGAAGCTGAGTCACCTAGAGAGCTCAGCAGGGGAACTTAAGGCCCTCCCTATTGTGAGGATGTGGGACTATATATATTTCTTTGGACTCTGTTACCTCAGAATGGGGCGAACTAAATTAGTGACCTGGCTGGAGGGTAGTGAGTTCTGCAAGTTAATTGTGTGTTGTGTGAAAATGTATTTCCATTAATCAGTTTTAAATTTGCCAACTTTAAATTTCATTGATAGATCCCACTCTGAGATCTGCATACTACTTAGACTAAGGAAGCTCATTCAGCTTCTTCCCTCTTTATTTGGCCCCAAATGGGTCTTTCCTTTCTCTCTGCTTTATTAATTGGTCAGTCAAGTCACATTAGATGCAGGAAAGGAAAACCTCTCCTCCTGTTTCTTACTTTTTGTTCTTTCCATTTAATGAACGGACTCTTACAGGATTAAAAAAGAGGAAATATACCACAAGTCATTCTTTTTCTTGTAGCCTTGCTCTTCTCCCATCTTAATTCCTTTCCACTTTCCCTTGGGGATTATTTAAAAGGTAATGACTTGAGGTGCTTTCAACATTATGGGATTGATTTTCAAAATGTATGTGTGCAGTTGTTCACACACACATAGTCCAAACAGCCTCTTATATCAGTTTCTCAGCCAATGGGTCAGGACCCAAAACTGGGTTGCCAGAATGTTTCAAAGGGTCATGTGGTCCAGTCAGCGGGGTAGGGCCAAACCTGAGCAGCGCTGCAACCCCACAGGTTGCAATGCCCAGAGTTGAGAGACAAGCCCAGCCAACCCCACACACAGGAGCTGTAGGAGCCACCACTCTGTGGTAACTGGCCAGCCTAACAGGTAAGCGGAGCTGGCAAGTACTTCTCGACTGGGCCACCTCCTCACCTCAGGGCCTCAGAGCTCGGCCAGCAGGGTGACAGGACCAGGCCCCAGCTCCCCACCCTGGGGAGAGGGAAAGGCCCGCAGGGAGGCATTTACTGATGGGCTGGTGCTGAGTCCCAGGCCTGCACCAGCCACCATACCACCATGACAGGGAGCCAGAGAGAGCGACACTTCCCCCCACCTTGTGTGTGAGACCATAGGTACTCCCTCCAGCACACCCTTCCCCCCCAAATACACCCTCCCACTTTGTTTGAAACGTTGTTTCAAAATAGATTGGGCTACTTTGGGGCTAGTTTTTAAGTCACTTTGGGCTATTAATGCAGTAGAAATCTGGGAACTCTGAAACTCAGGGGGCAGGACCTGACCAAAACCACTCTAGGACCTCTATCCCCAGACTATTTACTGGGTTGTGACAGGCCACAAACATTTACAAATGGGTTGTGAGCCCAGAAAGGTTGAGAACCTCTGTCTTATACTAGTTATCTAAAAGAGACTGTGAAAATTTCTTTTGGAGAGAAAAATCTACTACCCATGCTGAAGCATGCAACAGTCTGACCAATATTAAACAATTTATTGCTCAATGTTAGCAAACTCACGGGCTATTATCTACCATCTATTTTCTAAACATGCTAATAAAGAAGCTAACAAAACACATGGTCACCATCAAACGCCAGCTGTCAATATCCTGAATTTTCACGCCAGAACATGGTACAGAAACAAACAATTTTTGCTCTCGTGAGTGACCTCCAGCTCATAGACAGAGGTGGACATCTTGTTGGACCTTTGGACCTTTCTGTGGCATTTGATACCACTGAGAACCAACTACTGTTATCCCACCTCCAAAAGTTTGCAGGGGTGAAAAGAAGTACAGTGAAATGGCTTTCTTCTTCTCAGACCAAACACAGAGGGTTGTAATTGGTAACAGTTCCTCTACCTCCAGAGCTCTCACATGTGGAATCCCACAAGCCTTAAACCTCTCCCCATCTTACTTGATATCTTTAGGAAACCACTAGTGGAGACTGTGGGACAACTTTAGCTTAAATACCAGGAATACTCAGATGACACCAAGGTTTACATTTCCTTTACATAGAACAAAACCAGTATTCTCTCCAAGCTATCCCCCAGCATTTGGCCAAGAACAACATTTGGATGAAGAGCAGTTGACTGAACCTGAACCTAGACAAAATGAAGGTGATGATATTAGAAAGCAAGAATCACTCTGGAGAATTTACTTCTTTCCCCTCTGTGGAAGGCATATGCCGTCAGATTGTTAAATTTGTTCATTCTTGACATCCTTATAGATTCTTCTGCCACTGGATGGCCAAATAGAGATATGGTGGCAAACAAGCCCTCTTCCTTCTGTGGCTGGTCAGGAAACTGTGCCTCAAGATATCAAACCCAGTCCTGGCAATGCATTTGAGACATCTAGGCTTCATTACTGTAGTTCATTATGCTTAGGACTGAAGTCACAAATATTGAAAAAGTTCCGTTTGGTACAGAATGCAGCCACCATCTGCTGAGCAGCACAGCTGGCCATGAGCAAATCATCCAGTCCCTGCATTGGCTCTCCACTGAATAGACTCCAGTTCAAGTCCTCTGCCATGATATTCAAACCCTTCCATGAGATTGGCCCAAGCTAGCAGGAAGACTGCATCGCCCTTTACCACCATGACCACCACCGTGACTGCTATGCCTCACCAGAACACTGAAGCTGTCAAGAAATAGGGGAAACTCATGAACACAAGAGAGGGAACTTTAAGGGATGGAGCCAAACTATGGAATCCACTCCTGCAAAAGATAATGACCACAGGTCGCATCAGATTCAGAACTAAATTCCAAACAAATTTCTTGACTTAGTTTTTCTTCAATAATTCTTCACAAGGATAATCATAATAATAGTCTATAATATAAACAAACACATTACTCCTAATTACAGAGGAAGGAAAATGGAGAGAGATTTTATGTTTGATTTTTAAATACCTATGCAGTGATGGGTGCAATATAAGAACCTATAGAGAGAGTAAATCTGCCTGCAAATTATGCACATAACTGCATTTCTGTGCATGTAACTTCACAAAAAAAAAGGCCTTATTTCTGTCTACATATTGGAATCCTGTATATTATTTAGGAGAAAAGGAACATAGGCATTGCTATGTTGGCTCAAATAATAATATGTATTAATTATAATAGTATTAATTATATTATAGTATATATTCCTCAGTAGGACATCATAGGGATTTTTTTCACCTTCACAACATACAAGATCTTTAAGCATAAAGAGGGGAAAGGTACCATCAAAAATTTATTCCCATGAGTCACCAATAAATCCTGACCACAAACTGACTCTGTAGGTTTGGGGAATCAAAAGTTTTGTTAAACTGTCCACAGAACTTCTGCATTTTAGGGGCTCCAATGTACTGGTTCTCTTTTGACTTAGTATTCTCACAAAGCCTATAAGCACTGGCTTCTGGAGATCACTAATCATGATGTTTTGCACACCTACTGTATTCCTGAGCTGCTCATTCACACTCTGAGGGAATGCTCCAAGTGCTCTTGTAATCATCTTTGTTCTGTTTTCCATCATCATTCCACTTCGTGGCAGAGTTCTTCATACTTTTCCATTTCTCTTCCTGTTTCTTTTTTGTTTCTTCTGCTGGTATGGCAATATCAATGAACATGATCTTGTTAATTGGTTTATTATTTATGTTTGGTTTGCTATAGTGCCTACAATGCGCTAAGTACTTTCCAAGCATACAAGAAGAGATGGTCCTTATCTTGGGGAGCTTAGTCTGTGTACATAGAGCATTGGACAGATGGGTTATTATATATCAAGTTTAGAAAATACATCTATTTACTTGTTCTGGAAGTTTCTCAACTGAGGTTAAAATGGGTATGGATAATCCTCAATATCAACTTTGGTTCTTTGCCTCCTTGCTTGCAGGTGGTGCAATAATGTTTTCTGAAAGGAGAATATTGGGGGAATAAGGGAAATGAAAATGGCAAGCAGAATTACTTGCAAGTAAATTTCCTTTATCAACTTAACAAAGGAAAGTTATTGCTGCTTGTCTGATATCATAAAGTATGCTATTGGTAAAGCATTGGCCACCACGAATGATGATCTGTATATGCCATATGAAAGTATGAGGTGGAATATTGTTCAGAATATTTAAGCAGGTTCTTTTCTCGGCAAATACAAAAATAAAAGGGGTGGTAGACTGTTGTGCACCACTTGTGCATACCCTCTTTGACTCCTCCTCTGTGAGCAACTGAAAATTCAAAGTACACACATCCTGGATATACAGACTTCCTATATTGCATATAATTTCTAATATTTATTTAAAAATCACCATTACTTCACTACTTATGTTTTTCCTTTCCAAAATCATTTCTTTTCAACATTAAAATGGTTATCACCCACTTAACTACCAGGAAACGTTTAAAAGCTGCTAAGAAACTTAGGAATCTAAGCCATGGTTGCAAAAGTGACCTGGGCCCAGATCCTCAAAGGCACCTAAATACCTTTCAGAAACAGGACCTTAGGAACAAGTCTAATTGAAAGTCAATAGGACTTAGGTGCCCATGTACCTAAGTCACTTTTGAAAATGGAATTTAGGCTTCTAAGCCACTTAGGCACTTTTGAAAATATTGTTCTCCCCCCCAGTCTGCCGTCTCTTTAGGGGCAGAGTGCTGCCCTCTGATGATAATTATAAGTCAACCTCCCACCCCCCCGAGTAATATATATTTCCACCTTTTATTCAGAGACAGTATTATCGCTTTACTTTTTACTCTGCATATATGTTGTTGATTCTAAAACTATTGTCTTGCTGTACATTTTGCTTTAGGCTATTCATATAGCTCTACATGATGATGAAAAGATGGATGTAATTACTGGTCTGAGACAGAAGACCTTCTATGGAAGGCCGAACTGGGACACTGAGTTCAGGCAAATAGCAGAAAATCATCCTAGGTAAGGCAGGTTGGCTTCTAGCCTTATTATGTAACTCTTTCTCAACATAAACAGTGGGAGGGCAAATCTTTTAAAATGACCCTTTTAAAATAATTTAGTTTTTTGCTATGTGGAAAGAAGATTTATGTTTAATGAAGCTTTTAATGAAGAAATCTCAGAAAGAGAATGCCAATAAAATCTAATTTTTGGATAAGAAAATCTAATATTTATAAGTATTTCAATATCCTGGCCTTTGCCAGATATAATTGAAACACACAATCCAATTACTGTTCTGCACAAAGGACAAAGTAACATTAATTTCCCTTGAAGACGGTTATTAAAGAGATAAACTGTGATTTTTTTTCTTATGATGTCAAGGATATGTTTGTTCTCCCAAAATATTTGGCTACCGTTGTAAGACTGTGCTGTTCTGTCATTAGTTCATCTCTGCTGGCAAAGACAGTTCATTTGAACCTGGTGGATTTGCTAGTGGTCTGAGAAAAGCTTCTTTGTTCCTGGAAGCCTTTGAAGAAAGAATTTGAAATATTTTTCTGTTCATCACCAGAAAATTCTGGAATCTTTGTGATTCTTTTCCATTTCCAAATATTTACCTGTTAATGTAAGCTAAAGGCCTGCATTCAGGAGAAAGGGTTGAGAAAGGAAAAGGAAAAGCATTTTTTTATGAATGAAAAACTAAAATGCTGGAAGGGGAAGAGAGAAAAGAGTAAGCTTCAAGAATACCATAACATTGAAAAAATAACAGTAATAGAGAAATTGATAGAGGTAAAAATGAATACAAATCAGGAAGTAAGAAGGAAGATTAAAAATGGGCAAAGGGCTGACAATAGAAAATATAATTTTTTCCTTTTTATTATTTGTGAAATATTGCTACTACAAAATCATATTTTTAAAATTTAGGCTTGCAGTCAAATTTAACTTGCAGTCTAAACTTTATTATTTGACAATATCCAAAATATAGTTAATATCTTCAAGAAAGACTTTCTGTACTGCTTTTCACGCACAGAGTAGAAGGTGATGGTGAGAAGTCCTGAATGTTATGATGCTTTCTTAAGAATCCAGCACTGAAGTTTTGGGAACGTGAATTTGGGTCGTAATGGGCCTGTCAGTCTGATATCGATCCAAGGCAAGATAATGGAATGGCTGATACAGGACACAATTAATAAAGAATTAAAGGAGGGTAATATAATTAATGCCAGTTAACATGGATTTTTGGAAAACAGATCTGATAAAACTAACCTGATATCTATTTTTATGAGATTACAAGTTTGGTTGACAAAGTTAATAGTGTTGATGTAACAGACTTCTATAAGGCATTTGACTTGCTATCACACAACATTTGGATTAAAAAACTAGAATGATATAAAATTAACATGGCACACATTAAGGGGATTGAAAGCTGGCTAACTGATAGGTCTCAAAATGTAACTGTAAATGGGGAATCATCATCAAGCAGGTGTTTCTAGTAGGGTCTCGCAGGGATCATTTCTTGTCCCGGTGCTATTTAACATTTTTATCAATAATCTGGAAGAAAACATAAAATCATTCCTGATAAGTATGCAGATGATGAAAAAATTGGGAGAGTGGTAAATAATGATGAGGACAGGTCATGGATACAGAGCGATGTGGCTTGGTAAGCTGGGAACAAACAAATAATATGGCTAACTGTAAATAAATACAGGTAGGAAAAAAGAATGTAGACTACACTTACATAATGGGGGACTCTGTCCTGGGAAGTAACAACTCTGAAAAAGATTTCGGGGTCGTGGTGGATGGTCAGCTGAACATGAGCTTCCATTGCGATGCTGTGGCCAAAAAGGCTAATGGGATCCCTGCATGCATAAAGAGAGGAATCTTGAATAGGAATAAAGAGGTTATTTTAACTTTGCATTTGGCCCTGGTATGACCACCGTTGGTATACTGTGTCCAGTTCTGGTGTCCACAATTCCAGAAGGATGTTGATAAATTGGAGAAGGTTCAGATAAAAGCCATGAGAATGATTAAAGGATTAGAAAACATGCATTACAGTGATAGATTCATAGAGCTCAATCTATTTAGCTTAACAAAGAGAAGGTTAAGGGGTGACTTGATCACAGTCTGTAAGTATCTACAAGGGGAACAAATATCTGATAATGGACTCTTCAGTCTAGCAAAGCATAACATGATCCAGTAGCTGGAAGTTGGAGCTAGACAAATTCAGACTAGAAATAAGGTGTAAATTTTTAAAAGTGAATGTAAATAACTATTGGAGCAATTTACCAAGGTGTCATAGTGGATTCTCCATCGCTGGCAATTTTAAAATCAAGGTTGGATCTCTTTGTAAAAGATATGTTGTAGTTCAAAAGGAATTATTGCGGGGAAATTCTATGGCTTGTGCTATACAGGAGATCAAATTAGATGATTACAATGGTCCCTATGAATCTATGAATTTGCTTGTGAGCCTCAGTTTATACATTTAAGGTCAAATGTGAACTCTTTAAAGGAATAAGTGCATAAGAGAAACATTTTATTGGACCTGTACGGGGCAAAAACTGCACCTCCTCCATGCTTTCTGCATGTGCAGATGGTTCAGGATGCAGAGGAATTGGCATGGTTCTGCTGTGTGGGGGTAAAGGGGTAGCTAGATTTCATGAGGTAACCAGACTCAGGGCTGATTCTAGGGGCAGACAAACAGGGCCATCGCCCTGGGCACCAGCTTCCAGGGGACACTGGACTGCTAGGCTCCCCCTCCCCAACTCATTGGCCAACTGTGTTTTAGGTTTTCTTTGCCTGATTGTTAGGGGAGGGTGGGTGCCAAAAATGTTTTCTGCCCTGGCCAGCAAAATGACTAGGGCTGTTCCTGACCAGGGTCTACATCCCTTTATACCACTGAGTCCAAGTCCACATGGGCTCCCTTCTGTGCAATGCACAGAGTCTCTTTGCAGATGGAGTAGGGATGGTGGTGTATCTACTACACCAGGGGTTCTCAAACTTCATTGCACCACGACCCCCTTCTGACAATAAAAATTACTGCATGACCCCCGGACGGGGGACCGAAGCCTTCGGCCCTGGGCCCCAGCAAGTCTAAGCCAGCCTTGGTGAATGGGATTGTGACCCACTTTGGGGTCCTGACCCACAGTTTGAGAACTGCTGTACTACACCATGAATCCACCATTCACACCTGCTACAGAGTACAGAGCTAGGACTGTCCAGCTAGAGACTGGGGCAGCAGCAGCCAATCAGATTCTTAGCCATTCCAAGATCTTATAGGTGCAATTATTCGTGCAAACATTTTGGAGCTCCAGTTTCCACTTAGGCATAGGTATGCTTTGGAAATTCAGTGGTGGGCACATGTTCTTGGTACAGTATTAACACTTCTGCAACACTGTTTTTGGTTAGAATTCACTTGAACCTCATTTGCACTTTCCTTTGAGAAAGCTTATTGGGAGCAAACATCAGTTGCACCTCATTGCTGCAGATTTAGCTTCCTGCTCTAATGGCACAAATTCTGAAAATTTACTCCAGTAGGTGCACAGCTAATGAGTGTGTACTTTATATGTTTAATGGATATGTGCAGTGTCTTTTTAAAAGCAAACCCTCAAACAATGATATATTCTATTGTGCAGAAAATAGCTATTTTTCTATTGTCTGTAACATCATTGCCTAGATATTTGCAAACTTGGGCATGCACTTATTCTTCTATGAGGCCTACTTACATGTCAAGTTTCAAAATTCAGCCAATTTTAAATTATGTCTGTGGGCAAAAATGTGTATTTTTTTCATCTTCATAGAACTTAAAAATAACTGCAGGGATTTTGTGCATTTTTTTAAAATACCTCCACTTAGAGACAAAGAATGGAAAATTTCAGCCCATGGAATAGGGCTTTTTTATTTTTTTGGAAAACTATGACAATGTGAAAACAGAAAATTATCATTAAACATTTTTTTGCAACCTCAGCCAGGGCCGGCTCCAGGCACCAGCTTAACAAGCAGGTGCTTGGGGCGGCCAAGGGAGAGGGGCGGCACCTGCGGCAATTCGGGGGTGGCAGGTCCCTCACTCCCTCAGGGAGCGAAGGACCTGCCACTGAACTGCCGCCGCCAATCGCGGCTTTTTTTTTCTTTTTGCTTGGAGCGGCAGAAATGCTGGAGCCGACCTTGATCTCAGCTATAGCAATCCAGTTGAACACTGTAATAAAATGTAATAAACACTAAAGAAGAATTAAAAATAAAAATAGTTATAAAATAATACTTTGTGAAACGAACACAGGCAAAACTTTTAAAATGCATTTGTCAAAAGGCCATTTTAAAAGATTCAAACAAAACTGAGATGTGGTTTATTTGTTTTGTTCTGTTATCTTTTTGTTATTGCTGCAGCAACAGCATCGGTGTATTCTTCTGTGGACCCAAAGCTCTCTCCAAGATCCTTCAAAAGAGGTGCAACTTGTATTCATCAGCTGATCCTAGGGGTGTTCAATTTCACTATAACAAGGAAAGTTTCTAAACAGTATTTTTGAAATTTTATAATTGATATCATTGTACTGTATGCTTTTTCAATGAAATCAGTGGGAGTTAGGGGTCTAAATATAGTTGAGGATCTGGGCCCAAGTGTCTTTATAATTCAGGGTTTTTTAAAAAAAATTAAAACTAAAAGCATAAAACCCCCACAGAATTTACATAAGTTAGTAGAAGATGCAGCTCTGCTCTATTTTAAAAAAACAAAAGCAAAAATATATTAGATCTGTACTGAGGTGTAAAACACAGTTCATAAGGATCATATAATGCATTTACCCATCCATGCAATAAAACTGTGAAGCAGAAAACATCCCAAGTGTGTTAGCAGTTGAATAAGACAAATGACAATATTATATATGTACAAACACATGGAAAAATATTCACTAGAGAAGACAAAACTATATAGACAAATAAACACATAAGGATAAAAATTATATCCCAGAGGACAATAGGAATATTTTATAAATTTCCTGTTTGGGGATGGAGTTTGTATGAACTAAGCTGGGGCTACAAGATATAGTTGTATTATTATTGAGTTGAAGACGATGCATCTTTATTTGAAAATTGTGCAAGTTTTCTGAAATGTCTGTGAAATGATTAATGTGGTGCATATAGTGTAGCGGTAAAGTAAGTGGAGAATTAGCATCTCTGCCAGTTCACCTAGAGGCATTTATCTTTTTTTTTTTCCCTCTGGTGCCAGTGATGAGCCTCAGGGTAAGCTGACACTTATTTTTTAACTATAAATTAAGCTTCTTTTTTGTGTGTTGAAAATCTTGAAGGGAATGAGGAATGTGTGTAAGCACCAATACCAGCTGCCATTGCATGAAAGAAAGAGGTGACAATCTCCTGTAGATTCTGAATGATTGTTTTAATGGGGCTGGATCTGAGGTAATAAGCACAAAGATATTGTGCTGCCAGAAAAACAGGATCTGTTCTCCCTTACCTCATGCAACAAGATGTAACATTTAGCTTCTGGCTCAACGTGGCATCTCTTCACTGCTTTGATTTATTCCCACTTTTGCAAATCACTGTGGTATGCTACAGGAGATGCATTTAGAGCCCTTGTTATAGTTCATTGAGTAGCATCTCTGTTATCACCACCAGAGGAGAATTTCACTTGTATCTGGGCTGAGTGACCTAGAATAAAAGAAAAACAATAATAATAATAATAAAAAGTGGAGAGGTTTGTTAGATTAGAATGAAACTGCATTTAGGTTGAATTAAAATCCCTTTATTATGAATATAATTTAAATCAAAATGGAAACTAGGAAGATTTGGCTTAGTGCCTTGTTTTGAGTAGCACTGAGCACACAGCAGCTATAATAATGTGAACGTATATGTAATTACTCTATTATTGTGTTTATGTATGAAAACATCTGCTGTCAGGGAAAACGAAACATGTCTTCATGGATTTGTCCATTCAGCTTCTTCACTGGAAAGTGTTCACGACTGTGGAGAAAAATATTAGTAAATAAAATATAGTCAAAACAGCACAGCCCCTCATCTCATACTGTACTAATGTTACAGTCAACCAACTAATCAGAGGACCATACCTACAGATAAATTATTTGGACCTTACAATAAAATTAATGTTACCAACAGATTTACTGTAATAATTTAAATTGTGCACTTGTATTCACCAACAAGTATAATTTAGAATATATGATTTTTACATGCTGTGTGATTTTTTTCCCCAAAAAATCCTCTGTGCAATGGAAACTGTGTAGTGAAAATTGCCCTGTTTTACACTAAAAGATGAAACAGGTTCTGCCAAATTTGCTGCATTCCATCATATTATATACACTGTATAATTATAAGGGATCCCCTCCATCTTTCATTCTGGTATGATAAAGTGCTGTATTTGGGCAAAACCAAATATTGTAAACTACAAAAAAGAATGGGACTTTCAAAAAGTTTAGATAGTCCAGATTAGCAGGAGAATTTATCGAAGCTTATCCAAAGAGAGCTGTCCTGGAAAGGGGATAGTTTTAAATGACTGTTACCTGACATTTGTGTTGCTATTCTCAACCGTGCATTGGAGTTTTGTTAGGGGAAATTACTTGAATCTGAATGTGAATATGAAAAACAAAGTGATGAGAAGAGAAGTGAAACCATAACTGCCAAAAGCAGAGTTGTAGGAGATGGACTCTAGCAGCTGCACTCTTGTGCATAGCAGATGTGTGCAGTCCACAGACTTTTATTTTCCCTTTGGAAGTATCTCACCCAGATACAGGCCATACACAAACTTGTTTTGTTTACGAGATCTGAAGAGGTTACAGCTTGTTGTCACAAAAAAGCAACAAGCCTAGAAAGCATAGCATTCTCAGACTGTCACCCATCCAAGTACTTATTAGATCCAAACCTGCTTTGTTTTGAAAATTAGATGAGTTTAGGCCCATTCAGGCAAATAGCAGTATCCAGCTGCTCTTCTGCCATGTGTAACTTATGGTGACCCTTATCATTTCTCTGCCCCAGAAATTCTGCAATTCTGAATCTTCAAAGTAAAAACGGGGGGTTGAGCAATGTTCTCCTGGGTAAGGCTTTGTCCACATTAGGGAAAACAGTGTTTTCGAAATACTTGAACTAACTTGTTAGTTAACTTACGTTAAAACTCTAATAGAGGCAGGAAATTTGTATCTTAACATGAGTTAACTGGTAAGAACCAACCAGGGCTGTATTTTGACACAAGTTAAAATGCAAATTGCCTTGTCTGTGCTATGGTTTTAATACATGATGACTAACACAGGTTAGTTGACATGTTTTGAAAATGCAATTGTTTTCCTAGTGAAGGCAAGCTCTTTAAAAGGTTTATAAATATGCTATCTGATACTGTTGGGGGGTGCTGATTGGGTGTATCGGGATGACAGCGCTGCCCAGTAATGATGCTCTGGGATATAATGCCCAACAGTGGGGATTCCAGGGGCCACTTTGCCTAGTGGCAATATCACAGAGTCAGTATCACCCAGTGGCAAGAGTCCAAGAGGCTGCTTTGCTTAACGGCAATATCACCCAGTGGCAAGAGTGGTGAGGGTAGAGGAACCCAGGCCCACACTATTCCACCAGGTTCCGACCCAGGGCCCTTCAAAACCAGATGCCCTGACACAGGGTTCAGGTCCAAATATCCCCAAGCACATTCCCTGGGTCGCTTCCTACCCTCATCCCAGTCCCTCCAGAGTTAGACATGGGTTCCCTCTGCTCTGTCTCCAACAGTTCCTCCACTGGTAACAGCAAGTCATCTCCTTTGGTTCCTGTAATCAACTGACTTCCTGCAGCTCAGGTAGGCCCCAGGGGCTTGGAGTCCCAGCAACTTCCTGGCAGGAGGCTTTTGCACACAACCACTCTCCTCCTCAGTCAGCCCCAGACTGGGCTGAGCTGCTCCCTTTTGAACGCTCCTTCCACTGGGACCAGGTCCAACAAGGGCAAGGATGCATGACTAAAAATAGAGCATGCTAAAAATAGAGCGTAGCCCTGACAGCATGAGCGGTAGGAGAGGCCAGCCACCATGAGTATGTGCCTAGCATCTCATACGAGTGCATATTGTGCCGGTTAGCCTATCTTGCTGCTCATACAACTGCAGCTATACTCTTACTTTTTTAGCTCGATCAGAGCTAACACAGGTATCTCTCCCCAGGCTGGAACATACACCTCTAGCTCAAAGTTTAGACATATCCTTATAGTCATAGGGGGGTGCTGTAGAGACAGGGCTCAAGGTTGGGATCTGAACTCTGATCCAAATTATACTTTTATTGTATCACTGGACCATCACTAGTCCTTCGTGACTGCTTATCTAGAATGTTATTCTTTAATATTAAAGGCCAAAATCTGAAAACTTGGATACCTAAAGTTACATAGCTAGGACCATATTTAGATACTTTAAGTGATCTGATTTTCAGAGGTGGTTGAGTACCTTCAACTTAGACACCTAAGTTTGAAAATGTTGGCCTAAAACCTTTGTAGAGTGCGGCACAGAAAAGAATCAAGGAAATACAACTTCCAGTACTGTCGTCACATAAATAAACATCTTTTAGCTATCATTGGTGTATGTAGATGGCAGATACAACACATGCAAAAAACCATTTAGTTTTTGAAATGAATATCGAATATCTGTTCACAAATAATATTTATTCTTACTAAAAAAAACTTTTTACAAATTCTGGCTTTGTTGACAAGTCAAATACGAGTTTAATGGTCTCATACTAGTTCCTTTTTTGAGCATCTCACAAAGCCACCATGTGAGTTGAAGTAGATTTGGCATGAACATGTGTGAGGAGTAGCACAAAACCCCTGCCTGCACTGTATCTGACTGAAGCCAATGCCCATTAGCATGAGCACAATACTCACTCATGCATCTTAAAAAACTGATTAAGATAAAAAAAGAGAAACCTCAAATTAAAAAGGCCATTGATACCTGATCAGTCCTGCAACATGGAACATTCATTAATTATACATTACTATAAGACTATGTTACATTTATGTAAAAATGTCTACATTGAACAACCACCATTGCACATTAATTTTAATAAACTAGCCGTGCAATTTTCTGAGTTCACGTAGCGGTGAAGAATTCAGAAGGCAATGTAGAATGCATACAAAAGCAATGCTAGCCATTTAAGATCCTTTTTTTAAGATTTCTTACTCAGCAGAGATGAGGATAATAGTTAAGATGCACAGTTTGACAACTCTGAACGTAATATCAAAGGATGGAACAAACAAAAATATATGCTGTGATATTATTGGTCAACACATGGAGTCTTTTGAATATAAACTATGTGCAAAATAACTAGATCTGGCTGGATTGGCCTTTGAAAGTTTAGACAATCCAGTATGCCATTTCTTCTAAAGGACTGTACTATTACTATTTTTTATAGTAGGCATGATAATAATTACAAAAGATGGCATATCCATGGTATGGCTGGTGGAGTGTAATCACATAAAAATATATATATATTACCGTAAATACATTATAATAGTATAACATTATAATAGTATAACACATTCTATTTATGAATAACTTTTCATGCAAGGAACCCAAACCAGTTTACAAACAAATGGTCTAATTCTGAGAGGTGCTGAGCTAATGGAACATACAGGAAGTCCAAAGAAACGGAAGGTGCTCCGCATTATATAGGATCAGTGCATAAGAACTTAGTCAATTAAATTAATTGGAGTTTTGTCCAAGTGAGGACAGTAAAATTTGGTACCGTTAATCAACATCAGCACAAATGATATTTTACAAAGATCAAACACTAAACTTTTTTAAAAAGAGAAAAATTGAATTTAGTTCAAATGACTGAAATGGTCAGATTTGTCTATAATGAATATCTTAGTGCTTTGCTACATGCCGGTTGTCTTATTGCTATACATACACGTAACCATTAATAATGCAGCACACAAGCAGTGAGATGTTTCTTTGGGGAAGGACACAAATACATATAGAATTCAAAGTTACTGCTCTAGGCCCCGATACAGCAAAGCACTTAAGCATCTGAATAGTCCCCTTGACTTCAATGTCAGTATGCCCTCTTGACTCCAATGGGACTAGTCACATGTTTAAAGTTAAGCATATGCCTAAGTGCTATGCTAGATCACCACCCTAAGTAGCTCACAGAAAGTGATGCACAAACAAGAGGCTCTTTTGCTGTGGTCAGAATAGGAAACTGGGAGTTAGGATTCCTGGGTAAATCAGAGCAACGTTTTTCAGATAAAACTTTTTTGGGGGGTGAAAAATGCAAGTTCAGTGACATTGAAATATTTCATAAATGTACATTGATTTTGCCAAATTGTTTCTATTAGAAAACAAAACAAAATCAGAAAAAAGTTGAAATGCTTAATTTTGACATTTTTGAAATGAAACGTTTTGCCCTTGTGGTTTGAAATGATGTTACATTTCAAACCTTCCTTTAATTTTATTTCAAAACAATTTTTAAAAAATGATCAAAATTGAAACAAAACATTTCTATTTAGGCAAAACAAATCATTTTGCTTGACCCAAAATGATTATTTTTGCTTTTCTAAATTGCCAAAAAAAAATTTAAAAAAAATCCATCATTGGCTCAGCTCTACTTCTGGGTTCTATTTCTGACTCTGCTCTCCAGAGGTGTAAGGGTAGGCCTATGACTCTCCTCCCCTGCCTGAACACCTTGGCAGAGTCAGCCTGAATCTGCCCCTTAAACATCTCACCAATTTTAGCCATTTTTGGAAACTATATTACCATTAACCTAATCTATTCTTAGCCCAACGGCTAAGATGTTTTTAATGGCAAATATTTTGGATTCCTAATAAACAGGTATACGTATATGACAAAATGCCTCCGTGCCAAGTAGATGCTGTAACATACAATAGATTTCTTCAGTAAAGTAACTGAGAGAAATACACAGAACTTTTAATGACATCAAACAAGCTCTATTTAATAGTTAAAAATGGGCTGAATTCTAAGTGAGATTATGAGTTAAAATAAGATATATAGAGAGACAAATAGATTTAGAATATTACAAAGTGGATTAAAAATGAACAACCAAGATGAGGAGAGAAAGAAACAGGGCTCTAAAAAAAGTCTTTAATAAGCAATATTATCCAAACACCTGAGCATGGATTTTTGTCCTGGCACTCTTTACCCTAATGAGAGAACAGGAACAAGACTTGGCGCCAGCTTCTACTTCCAGCAAAGGGCATAGTAAAACATTCAGTGGCTTAAATGGTAGCAGGATCAGACCCTGTGCTTCAGAGCACAGCACTGTCAGGATTGCTGAGGTTTAATTTTTATGTGTGGTATATCAGAGAGTTTTCAACAGGATGAAAGACTCTTTTTAAATATTTCATGTAGAGACTATACAATGGCAAAGAATATAGTTAAGTAAATAAATAATGTTCTGCTTCAGTTTCCTGGGATGCACTTATCCCCTTTATGACTCTTGATACTTTCTGCAGTGCATTTCCTTGCTTTCAGACTTCTCTTACCTCACTCATACTTAAAGAATTTTCTAAGATTACAGACGTAGATCTGTTCATCTCTTGTCTAGTCTCCTTTAACAGCTTAAGATAAATCCTATCTGAACCAGGTTTAAAATCTTCATCCTGATTATCACCTCTGTTACTGGCTGTGTAGAAATCCAGGCTAGTGAGAATACAACTGCCATCTGATGGTATTTGGTTATTGTCCTGCCTTGAAAGTATATTTAATGCTGTATCTGTGATACTGTTATTTATATCAGTAAATGCATCCTTCCTCATTCCACTCACTATTTTCTATACAATTAATGGGGGCATTTTTAGCACATTTTACTTCTTCAAGAAGTAATCAGAAAACGGTAGTTGCAATGGGATGGGTGAACATAAGGCACTTTACTTCACAGATGATATCTTACTTCTCTCGACTGGTGTTAGTTTACCCAGAGAAAAAGCGATCAATTAATTTTCAAAATTCTCTGTGTATAAAGTAAATTAACAAAAAAACTGAAGTACTTCCCTTGTCCAAATCTGCCCTCATACTTTACTACATAAATTAAATTCCATTGGCTGCCAAAGTCATGAAGCACTTGGGCAAATTGTTCAACAGAGGATTGGAAACTATGCTATGAGACATTATCAATCTGGGAATCCAGTTACTGAAAGCTTGCTTCATGAACTGGAGCTAATTGATGCTCTCATTGTAGGGTTGAACCCGAACCATCAAAATGATAGTAGTTCCACAGATAAATTAATTTTTAGTATGCTGCCACTTAAAATTCCACCCAGTCACTTTAAAAGGATTCAGCACATGATTCAAATCCTTCTATGGTAAGGAAAAAGACCAAAAATTAAAACAGAAAAATTAGCTGCTCATAAAAACAAAAGGTGACATAAGGCTTCCAGATAGAGAATTATATTATATTGCAACATATTTTTCACAACTGCCTTTTTCTTTTACCTACTGAGCCACTTCTTACTTGGATACATGTAGAAGCTCTAGAAATGGCATCTTTGCCAGTTCAATCCTACATAGTTGCTCCAGTGAAAAGGTTCAGTATCCTAATATTAAAGTATAATAAGGAAGTTTGGATAAGGGAGACCATTTTTTTAATCAAAATTATGTAATCATACTGCCATCTGGAACAATGCGAAAATAAAAAACAAGAGCATGTTCCTTTACCTGGAAGAATAGGAAAAAGATTGTTTCCATAGGAAATTTGTATCTGAAGTGTTTGCAAACTACCTATACATTTTTGCAAAATGGTTTTAACTTGGGAAGTGATCAACAATTGAAATTCCATGTAACTTTAGTTTATTTGCATTCCTATTAAATATATTTGACTATGAAACAAGACCTGCTAGTAACTCTTTATTGGACTGTTATCAGCTGAGTCATATTATATTTGTAATATTTATTACAGGAGTTTTCCTCAGTACATGAGAGTACAAAGGGTAAAATTTTCAAAAGTGCCCAAGGCCCAGATCCTCAAAGGTATTTTGGTCCCGAACTCCTATTAAAATCAATAGGAATTAGGCACCCAAATACATTTGAGGATATGAGCCTACATCCCATTTTCAAAAATGCTTATTTCACTTAGAAGCCTAGGTGCCATAGACTTTCAATTGGACTTAACAAATTTGATCTTACCTCACTCATATCCATTCGGAAAGCTGCAGCAAAAATAATTTTCCTAGCTGTCGCTTTGAGCACTGTCATCTCTCTTTTTGCATCCTTCCACTGGTTCCTTCTTCTCTAGCGCATCAAATGTAAACTGCTTCTCTTCTCTTCCAAGGCCCTTCACAGCCTATCCCTACCCTACCTATCAACTCTCATCTACTAATCAAATGTTGACTCCTGCCTCCCATTAGCCAATGAAATCAGCCTCTAGCTTCCACTTGTTAAATTTTCAAACAAGAGCCTCAGTGCTTTCTCTCATGCTGCTCCTCATGCTAGCTAGGAGCTCCTCATAAACATCTGAAAAGCTACCTCATTATCTAAGCAACCACATTTTTCTCTTCCAAATTCTTCCTTAAACCTACTTTTCTGTGATGCCTACAAAAAAATCGACAACAGTTAGGCTGCTGGTGTGCTGAGACCACTACCTGTCATGCTGACCAAGATTGTCTCACTGTTTCCTTGTCCTGCCCTGTCTGTCTGTCTCCATCTGTTGTCTCTTGTTTTATATTTAGATTGTCAACTTTTTGGGACAGGGACCATCTTTTTGTTTTGTGTTTGTACAGTGCCTAGCACGATCAGGTCTTTGTCCATGAATAGAACTCCTACGTACTACGGTAACACAAATAATAAATAATAATAACTTAAGATGGTCCAAGAAATATAATAAGGGGAAATGAATGAAACTGAGAAAAGGACACTTCAGGCTAAAAAATAAGAGAAAATATCCTAATAAGGAATTTCCAGAAGCATGGTTTCTTGAGTTATTACTAACTAGACAAACTACAGAATAAACCTTAGTATACAACCCTGTTCTCACTCCCAATAAACCTATAATTTCCACCTCTATGTTCTAGGACTCTCATATTTTCTCTGAGTATTGGTCAGAAACTTTTAATCAAAAATGCCAATTTGTCAAATTGTTTCAAAATTATGTTGATTTCAGTGAAATGTCATTTAGGAAAAAAACAGAAGTGTTTTGATAATGTTGTAAAGCCTCTGGTGGGTGGAGACCACTGCCTAGCATGCTGACCCATATTGTCTCATTGTTCCCTTGTGCTCTACAATCTGTCTCTATCCATCTGTTGCCTCTTGTGTTACACTTTGACTGTAAGCTCTTTGGAACACGAACCATCATTTTGCTCTGTACAGCCCATAGCACAATGCGATCCTGGTCCATGTCTTGGGCTCCTTCATGCTACCACAATACAGATAATAAACAACAACAATTCTTCGAAGCTTGAAATGCAATTTTGCAAACCAATTTTCAACAGTGTTTATCCAGCCTACAAGCAGGGTGGATTTGATTTAAATCAAATAGATTTAAATCATGATTTAAATCACTAGTCAGGAAGACTCGATTTAATCATGGATTTCTTCATAAAAGTGCATTCTTGTGGGTTGTTATAACCTTAATACATATTCTTCACAACTCAGAGATAGATGTAGGTTTCATTTTAGAAGGTACACACTGTACATTTTTAAACAGTGATTTATTTTGAAAACTTTTCAGATTAGTTTTACAGCTAATCAGAAAATGAATAATTGTTTAGTTATTTCCTTTACCGAAGGTAATTGAAGCAAATATTTATGAAGTCACTGGGAGGTGAACTATCTCCAATTCAACAGGTTAATCATTAATATTTGGAGGATTTTCTTGCCATGCTGTTTTATGAGGAGAATATCACCAGACA
The DNA here is from genome assembly GCF_013100865.1 of Trachemys scripta elegans. Taxonomy (NCBI): domain Eukaryota; kingdom Metazoa; phylum Chordata; order Testudines; family Emydidae; genus Trachemys; species Trachemys scripta. The sequence continues at coordinate 90,137,752 of NC_048300.1, forward strand.
GACATTTAAATTGTTTATTTAACTAAAACAACAACGTTATGTATTCTGAACTTTTTTCTTCAACAGCAAACATATAATATTTTAACAGAACAAGCACATGAATTTTTGAATTTAGTTAAACATTCAAGTTTTTTAAAATCAGGTTTGTTTTTGTTAAAATTCTTTTTAACTAAAATAGTTAAATATTTAAAAAAAAATTAAATCGACTATGTCAGCCAGGTCAACATGAGAAACTTAAAATATTGGCTTCTGCAGCTAACTCAGTCATCTTCACCTTCATTTTCCTGTTTGTTCATAATCTGGAAAAGGAAAACAAGCTTTCCTGCTTTTTCAGGTCCCAAATGATTTTTCAATTTGGAATGAATTAGTCCAAAGGAAGAAAATATTCTTACACCGGCAAAAGAAGCTACTGCTGTTAAAAGTGAGATTATCACTTCAACAGTCTCTGAATCCAAGTGATTAAGTGACTTCCACCAGTTCACTGGTGTGACTCTCTTTAAAACATCATCAGCAAACATATATTTCTTGAATGGTTCAGATTCCCAAACTGGGTCTAGTGAGAGAACAGTATGGTAGATCTCAAATCAATGAAGGCTACACTCAGAAAGACCTCAAGACTTCTGGAATATGCTGCTCAACAAGTTTCTACTGCCTGTCCCTCCCTTCTCACATTTGTCTCCAGACTTCTCCTCCTTGTCCAGATCTATTCCGCCCCCAACATTCTTCTATTCATTGACCTTTTTGAAACTTTGCACTTTTAGAGGGAGGTAAGCGATTGACTCTGTACACAAATTTGCAGCGGGACAATAGGGTTGAGATCTGTTATTTTTCAACTCTATATATAATTTATTTATTTATTTAAAAACATTTTTGCTGTTAACAATCATGTTATCTCTGGAGACACAAATCCACAGTTTTGAGAAGTGCAAAACTAAGCATCTCTGTTGGTATCTTCTAGACTGAGCACTGAGTCCCATTGGGTAGATAGAAAGATTAACCTAAATAATCTATACAGAAGCTCCTGGAACCTCATAAGACTGCGTCCCCTAATTCATGAATGATTGGAACTCATTTACAAAACTTTTCTTAAACATTACATTAATATATTGCCTCATACTGTAGAATTAGAATTTATAATCCCTATTCCATGATGAGATATCTTTGAGCTATAATGTATCTTAATTAAAACTATCTCTAGATAGGTTTTTTCCTCAAAAAGGAAAAAAATTCAATTTAAATAAAAAAAATCCAATTTTGACTTTTTTTTAAAAAATCATTGATTTTTATCCACCCTCCCTACAAGGCTGACTAGCCATCTCCGCAACCAGTTTAAGGAGAACTGTGTGTTTTAAGTTTTCAGACAAGGCTTTGTCAGATGAAAAGTCAGAATTATATTAATTTATCACCACCTAGCTGAATCTTTGAATGCACTGGGATCGGTCTTTAAAAGGCCAGATTGTTAACTACAAGGATTTTAGGATAAGGGTTTTTATTTAAGAGACAGTTAGACGCTGTCATGATTTTAAAAAATAAATCAGTGTACCTGATGTGTAAATCAGCGTAGGTCCATTGACTTTAATGGAACATTACACTAGCTGAGAAGCTGGTCCAATATCTTTAAATAAACCTCATGTATTTCTGAGGAAAACACCTTGGTGTATAAAAACTTGAATAATACCTTTTCATTATTTATACAGTGTGCTTATTTTTTGCACTTCACTTTCTAATTCTCATCCCTAGCACAATACTGATAAGTTTTGGGTTCCAAAATTGCAATACAATTAAAAACAAAACAAAACAACCTTTACACTGAAATTTTAAAATATCATAAAATCCTTTCTATTTATATTAGTTTTTTTAAGCACTCTTGCTCCTTTTTAGCAAAATGTACATTTTGGCCTAACTTACTTGAAAGCTTCCAAAATCTAGAAGAGCTATGATTAACCACCTATCTATTCATGTTTCATAGTAGCAGCCGTGTTAGTCTGTATCCGCAAAAAGAACAGGCGTACTTGTGGCACCTTAGAGACTAACAAATTAATTAGAGCATAAGCTTTTGTGGGCTACAGCCCACTTCTTCGGATGCATATCTATCTATTCATGTATTTAAATGTATTTAACTACATTTATTTTTCAGCTTTGTTAGTCAGGATTTATACTTTCAATTTTGCTTAGTACATTTGCCTTCATTCTTCACTGTAGGGTTGTTTCACTGACCTTCTGCTTTTATTTCCAGGTGCAATATTAATATTCTGGCAGTCTGACTCCACTATCTGTAGTTATTTAAATGTTTTGTTCTCTAGTGAAGACTGTAGTGTTCACTTAACATGGAACAAGAGTGGCACCCAGTGGCCAGACCAGACATGTATTCACAGTTTTTCCATTTTGCATCTTAGAATTTTTCTGGGATGCTGAAGATAGCAGCTTAAACTCACAGAATCATTTTTCCTGTACTGCACTTGGCATTAAAAAGGCATAGAGCAATTGTAGCTAAAAAGTTCACTGTCTGTACTCTTCTACTGCCATAAAAATGTCTTTCTAGAGAGTTCTCTTAAAGTGGACCATGAGTAACTGGTAGGTTCAAACACCCCAAACTGCTTAACACTTTTATACCCTCAGGGTCAGATTGTGACTGGCTGTTGCACAGATGTGCAGAAAGAGGGGGAGTGCAAGGAGCCCCCGCCCCCACTTTTCACATCCCACTTTAAGGTCAGATATAATCTCAATCCATACACTTAGGGGAATGCAATGACTTCTTCATCCATATTCATGTGGATACACATCACCCCAAAGCAGGTTGGGAGAATGCAGGGCCTGGATCTCAACCCTCATCCACACTGGCCCGCAGCACAGTCCTGACAAGGAGCAGGCTACACATCCCAAAGGAACCTTGGGACACAATCCTTTCTAGAGTTTTCTCTGTGGTGGTACTAGAGTTTCCAGGTGTCTGGTTTTCCACTGGAACGTCCAGTCCAAAAGGGAAACTGACAGCGACTGCTCAGCACAGCTGACTGGACGCTAAAAGTCTGGTTACCCACAGTAACTGGCCTTGGCCACTGGAGGCGGGAAGAGCAGCAGTTGCTGCTGGAGCCTGGAGGAGCGGCTCTGCTTAGCAGCTGCTGCTCTTCCTGCCCCCAGCATGACGGAGAGAACTGGCTGGCTCCACTGGCGCTGGAACTACGGAGGTCCAGGGGGGCCTGGCCTGGCCTGTCTGCTTTTCCCAGGGGCAGACCCCACCTCTCCTCTTCCCCCCGTGCCCCAGCCTCCACCCCTGGCCAGGCCAGCATGGAGCCTGGCCGGGGAGCCCAGGCAGTTGTGGGAGCGGCGCAGACCCTCCACCTGCCTGCAGTGTGGGGGGGCTGAGAGCAGCCCCCAGCCCATGTCCCTGGCCCCCGGGCTCCCTGCCTCGCCCAGGGCAGGTGGAGGGTCCGCGACTCCGCGCCAACTCACCAGAGCTGCCCGCACAACTCTCCCCAACCCGGCTCCAGCCAGAGGGGGGACCCTCGGAGCCACAGCCCGGCCATGGTAAGAGCAGCACAGACAGGGGAGCCGCAGACCCTCCACCTGCTCTGGGCAGGGTTTCGGGGTGGGGGTGGGGACATGGGCAGGGGTTGCTTTTGGTGGGGATTTTTCAAGAGCAAAGCATGCCGCCAAACCAACCTAATTTCTTTCTTTGATAGGGTTACTGGCCTAGTGGATACATGAGAAGCAGTAGACATGCTATAACATGATTTCAGTAAGGCTTTTGACACAGTCCCACATTATATTCTCATGAGTAAACTAAGGAAATGTGGTTGAGATGAAATTACTATAAGATAGGTGCACAGCTGATTGAAAGACAGTACTCATAGAATAGTTATCAATGGTTCACTGTCAAAGTGGGGGAATGTATCTAGTCAGAATCCACATGGGTCTTTCCTGGATCCGGTAGTTGATATTTTCATTAATCACTTGGATAATGGAGAGAATATGCCTATAAAATTTGCAGATGACACAAGGCTGGTTGCTAGCACTTTGGAGGACAGGATTAGAATTCAAAATGATCTTAACAAATTGGAGAATTGGTCTGAAATCAACAAGATGAAATTCAGTAAAGACAAAGTACTAAAATTAGGAAGGAAAAATCAAGTGTACAAACACAAAATGAGGAATCACTAGCTAGACTGTAGTACTGCTGAATAGCATTTGGGGATTATAGTGAATCCAAATTGCATATGAGTCAACAATGTGATGCAGCTACAAAAAAGGCTAATATCATTCTGGGGTATATTAACCGAAATGTCCTATGTAAGACACAGGAGATAATTGTCTAATTGTCCCCCTCTACTTGGCACTGATGAGGCTGCAGTTGGAGTACCGTGTCCAGTTCTGGGCATCCCACTTTAAGAAAACCGTGGACAAACTGGAGAGAGTCTAGAAGAGAGCAACAAAAATTATAAAAGTTTTAGAAACCTGACCTATGAGGAAGGGTTAAAAACACTGGACATGTTTAGTCCTGAGAAAAGAAGACTGAGGGGGGACCTGATAACAGTCTTCAGATATGTTAAGTACTGTTACAAAAAGGATGGTTATCAATTGTTCTCTATGTCCACTGAAAGTACAACAAGAAGTAGTGGGCTTAATCTGCAGCAAGGGAGTTTGACAGGTTGGATCACAGAAACATAGGGTGACCAGATGACAAAGATTAAATATCAGGACGCCGGGGGGGCGGAGCCAAAAAAAAAAAAAAAAGCCGGAGCACCCCCCAACCACCCCGCATCCCCCTGCCACCAGGCAGCAGTAGCACAGCCCCGTCTCCACCCAACTCTCAGCTCCGACCCCCGATACACCCCCAGATCCCCCATCCCCTCGCTCCTGGGCCCAGCCTGGGCTCTGAGCTGTACAGCTGAGCCACGCTAGGGGCCCCTCCTGCAGCTCCCGGGCTCCGTCGCCCTGGCCCCGCAGCAGAGGCTGCTCCGCTCCACCCCGCCTGGGACACTTGCCCCCGCAGCCCCGGGCAGCCCCTCTCCGGCCACGGGGAGCTTGGGAACCCACCCGGGCAGGGGGCGAACCAGGCAGCCAGGCCCGGCCCCTCCCCCAGGAGCATGCCCCTCGCATGCATGTCTCCGCCCCCTGCCCGGGCCCTGCCCACTCCACGCTGCCCCCGGACCCACCACACTGCCCCAGGGGCTGTAGGGCTGTAGCAGCCTCTGTGCTGTGCTTCCAGCCCCGGCCGTGGCCCGTGTGCAAGCCTGGGAAGGAGGAGGAATGCCGTGTGGTTGGGGAAGAGATGGGGCCAGGGCGGGGATTTGGGGAGGGATCCAATGGGGCAGTGAGGGGGTGGGGCTGGGGGCGGGGCAAGGGCAGAGATTTGGGGAGGAATCCAATGGGGGAAGGAGGTGGCGGAGTTGGGGCAGGGGGTGCAAGAGCCCCTCTGGGCTCCGCCTGTGAGCCAGAGCGGAGGGCAAAATTGCTTGTTTGTCCTGTGTTCCGACAGAACATCGGTTGGGACACGGGACAAACAAGCAAATATTGGGACAGTCCCGATAAAATCGGGACGTCTGGTCACCCTACAGAAACCCCCTAGGGAGCTGCCAGTGCCACCTGATGTGCCAAGACTACTTCTATTCCTGTTTCCCCTGCCAGCTCAGGACTCCAGCACCTTGTCTTGCTGAGCCAGACACTCCCGTCTGCTCCAACACAGACCCAGGGTCTGAATTACTTGTCCCAAAGCTGCAGGTTTGCCTGAAAACAGCTCCCAGAAGTGTGCTTGTCTTTAACACTCAGATGCCCGACTCCCAATGGGGTCTAAACCCAAATAAATCCGTTTTACCCTGTATAAAGCTTATGCAGGGTAAACTCATAAATTGTTCGCCCTCTATAACACTGATAGAGAGATATGCACAGTTGTTTGCTCCCCCAGGTATTAATACATACTCAGAGTTAATTAATAAGTAAAAGGTGATTTTATTAAATACAGAAAGTGGGATTTAAGTGGTTCCAAGTAGTAACAGACAGAACAAAGTAAGTCACCAAGCAAAATAAAATAAAATGCGCAAATCTATGTCTAATCAAACTAAATACAGATAAGATCCTCACCAGTTCCAGAATGCTCCCTTTTACAGACTAATCTCCTTTTAGCCTGGGTCCAGCAATCACTCACACTCCCTGTAGTTACTGTCCTTTGTTCCAGTTTCCTTCAAGTATCCTGGAGGTGGAGAGGCTCCTTCTTTAGCCAACTGAAGACAAAATGGAGAGGTCTCCCAGGGGTTTAAATAGACTTTCTCTTGTGGTTGGAGACCCCCTCCTCACCCTGTGTAGAATCCAGTCACAAAATGGAGATTTGGAATCACATGGGCAAGTCACATGCCCATGCATGACTCAGGACTTGCAGGTAGTAGCCATTACCCACATGCTACCTTGAAAGTCCTCAGACTTCTTATGTGGATTGGAGTCTTCCAAGCTCTTTTGTCTGTTAAGTGCTTCCTGACTGAGCACTTAATTTGCACATTCCTTTCCCAAGATGTGACCAAATGTTCTAACTAAGGCTACTTTAAAAAGAACAGGAGTACTTGTGGCACCTTAGAGACTAACAAATTTATTAGAGCATAAGCTTTCGTGGGCTACAACCCACTTCTTCGGATGCATATAGAGTGAAACATATATTGAGGAGATATATATACACACATACAGAGAGCATGAACAGGTGGGAGTTGTCTTACCAACTCTGAGAGGCTAAGTAAGAGAAAAAAACTTTTGAAGTGATAATCAAGATAGCTCAGTACAGACAGTTTGATAAGAAGCAAGTGTGAGAATACTTACAAGGTCAAGCAATTATACAGCCAGTGTTCATAACTTTGAACACACAAATGGTGCCTGCATACAACTAGGATGAACATAACCAGTAGATCATAACCTTTACATAGATATGTTACATGGCATACGTAGCAAAACCCTATTCCAGTTATATCATACATACATTTATAAGCACCCCCCCATAAAGTGTTATGGGGTAGACGGTCACAAGGAGATTTAGGTTAGATATTAGGAAAAACTTTATAACTATAAGGACAGTTAAGTACTGGAATAGGCTTCTAAGGGAGGTTGTGGAAGCCCCATCATTGGAGGTTTTTAAAAGGAGGCTAAATAAACACCTGTCAGAATGGTATACTTGGTCCTGCCTCAGTACAGGAGGCTGGACTACTTCCAGCCCTATATTTCTATGATTCTATTGTTTTAAAGGATAATAGAAAACACCACCTGTCAGAACAAACAATAGATTAGAGACTTAGTGGTAAGGAAACTTTCAATAGGGTGGAAAATAACAAATTTTCTAGTTCTAACCTCATTTGGGTGTTTTGGGGTCACTTTGCAACACAAACTAGCCAGTTATAATCTGTCTTTTTATTTACCTTAAATTGGTGTAAATAAATTGTTACATGGATCTCTCTCTACTAGGCTGCAGACCACGAAACTCTAATGAGGATGGCATTTTCTTTACGCCCATTTTCTAGAACGAGGTGAATATATTTAAAACCTACCAATAGTAATTCCAAGCAACACATTAGTTTTAAGGTCACTGTGATTATATTTTCATTTTGAGATAATTCTTAACTTGTAATTAAGTGAATGTCTATAAATACAGAATCACAATGTAAATAGTAAATATGCCATTTACTGAGCTCAAGAGAAATCTGTAGAAGGTGTGAAAGTGAAATGAATTATATTAAAGAAATAGAATGAATTAAAGAATGCTGTATGTACCTTTAAGTAGAAATGAGAAATGCTGCAAGCCAGGGCAGGAAAGCAGACATTAACTGCTTAATGAATTGCCCCACTTAAGGGCAATTGGTGAAGCATTAGCCTTAGATCAATAAGAGTTAATAAGGAAGCAGGATATGCATATTGTGCCCTATGCAAATTTTACAATTTTGCTCTCTCTGTCCCTTTGTTTAGTTCGCACCCTTTTATCTGTATAAATAAGACTGTTTGAATCTTGCATGGGGGCTCACATTATCTGAATGTATTAGCAGAGTGCTGTGCTAATAAAATAGAGTGGTCTGACAAACTATGAGTTCTGAGTCTAACTTTGACAAAGGAAAATGTCATTAGAATTCATAAAAAGAGGAGCAAAAGAATGAACAAGCTTATATCTTCTTGAGATTATAGACTACAACATGCCATGCTAACTATTCAAAATGCCACAGAGATCTCACCCTTTTAATGGAAACTCTTCACTGGATACCAAGACAGTATTGATGGAGTGGCAGCTGCTGTTCCATAGCTAAGGTTGTACTTCTGGCCCTGATCCTGCGATCCTGCAGGCAGACCCCTCCCATTGCCCTGGTGGGCAACGAGGTCAGATCATATCAGGTCTATAAAATCATAGAATCATAGAATCATAGAATATCAGAGTTGGAAGGGACCTCAAGAGGTCATCTAGTCCAACCCCCTGCTCAAAGCAGGACCAATTCCCAGCTAAATCATCCCAGCCAGGGCTTTGTCAAGCCGGGCCTTAAAAACCTCCAAGGAAGGAGACTCCACCACCTCCCTAGGTAACGCATTCCAGTGTTTCACCACCCTCCTAGTGAAATAGTTTTTCCTGATATCCAACCTGGACCTCCCCCACTGCAACTTGAGACCATTGCTCCTTGTTCTGTCATCTGCCACCACTGAGAACAGCCGAGCTCCATCCTCTTTGGAACCCCCCTTCAGGTAGTTGAAGGCTGCTATCAAATCCCCCCTCATTCTTCTCTTCTGGAGACTAAACAATTCCAGTTCTCTCAGCCTCTCCTCATAAGTCATGTGCTCCAGACCCCTAATCATTTTTGTTGCCCTCCGCTAGACTCTTTCCAATTTTTCCACATCCTTCTTGTAGTGTGGGGCCCAAAACTGGACACAGTATTCCAGATGAGGCCTCACCAATGTCGAATAAAGGGGAACGATCACGTTCCTCGATCTGCTGGCAATGCCCCTACTTATACAGCCCAAAATGCCGTTAGCCTTCTTGGCAACAAGAGCACACTGTTGCATGACTGGTGTAGCAAAAGTAGATAAGGAAGTATTGTTTACTACTTCTAATAACACGAGAACTAGGAGTCACCAAATGAAATTAATAGGCAGCAGGTTTAAAACAAATAAAAGGAAGTATTTTTTCACACAATGCACAGTCAACCTGTGGAACTCCTTGCCAGAGGATGTTGTGAAGGCCAAGACCATAACAGGGTTCAAAAAAGAACTAGATAAATTCATGGAGGATAGGTCCATCAATGGCTATTAGCCAAGATGGGCAGGAATGGTGTCCCTAGTGTCTACTTGCCAGAAGCTGGGAATGAGCGACAGGGGATGGATCACTTGATGATTACCTGTTCTGTTCATTCCCTCTGGGGAACCTGTCACTGGCCACTGTTGGAAGACAGGATACTGGGCTAGATGGACCTTTGGTCTGACCTAGTAAGGCCATTCTTATGTTCTTATGTTCAGTAAGTTAGTCCTGGGGCTAAAGTGTACTTCCTTAGGTCCTTAGAAAGAGATCCCGGCTTCTGCATGCCTCAGGTGACTGCGGGGGAAGGAAAGTGCAGGAAAGAGCAGAATGAATGGGTGGGACATCAAAGAGTTTCACGCCTTCCTGTAAACCTAGTGAAGTCTGCAATTGGAGAGACCCTTCAGTGACTATTAAATAGATTCTAAGGCCCAAAGGGACCAGTGTGATCATCTAGTCTGACCTCCTAACACAGGCCATAGAACTTCTTCAAAATAACTGCTGTTTGAACTACAGCACATCTTCTACAAAAGCACTGAGCCTTGATTTAAAAATTGCCAGTGCTAGAGAACCCATCATGACACTTGGTTAAAAAAAAAAAAAGTCTAATTACCCTCACTGTTAAAAAATGTGTGTTATTTCCATTAACTCTATAACCCACTGAGAGGGGAAACTGGAGCACAAAGAGAGGAAATGATTTGCCAGGTCACACAGCAAGCTGGGGCAACGACAAGAGGATGGATGATACAGTAAGTTTGGGTGTGGGCCTGGGACCCAGGAGATTAGGAAACTCATTGTTGCCCTCAATTTCTTTGCTTTCCCCTCATCCACTGAGCCTTAGTTAATTCATCCAGAGCCATATGAACATTGGGGCCAGAGCTCTGGGCCTGGTCTACACATCGATTGCGTACTGGTATAATTATTTCAGCTAGGGGGTGATTTTTCTACCACAATAGTTAAATAGATACAACCTCCAGTGTGGACACAGTTATACTGGTATAAAGGTGGTTTTATACTGGTGCAGCTTATTCCTCTTCCCTGCAGGAACAGCCACACTTGTATAAAGCACCTTTATAGTGCTATAACTGCATCCACGTTAGAGGACTTGTAACGCTTTAAGTATAGTGGTATAATTTTTGTTTGTAGAAAAGACCTGGGATGGAGTGTATAAACTCTGCACAAGAACTGAAGAGGTTAAGGAGCAACTCTGGGCCCAGTCGACCCCGCTCAGACACACCTGCAAAGCATACTTCAGATAGAGGTAGAGCTTAAAAGGGAGCCAGACAGCACAGAAGGAGACTGACAAGGCAGGGTGAAGGACCTGCCTTGAGAACTCCTGAGGAAAGGTGCTACAAGAATCTTCTGGAGAGGAAGGGCCTGCCTGCTGAGCCCAGAGGGACTGAAGGTTCAACTGGTACTTTTGCTCTTACTAATTTGTAACAGAGTGCAAAGACTGACAAGAGAGAGGGCGGTAGGAAGTGGCCCAGGGAGGCAGACGTCAGGCTCTCCTGGGTGCTGGACATTTGGTAATCCCTACAGGGCCCTGAGCTGGAGCCTGGTGGAGTGGGATGGCCTAGGCTGCCCTACCAACCCCCCTTCATTAAGAACCCTCAACTTCTAGACTCCCCACTGGAGGCAAGGAATGAAAGGACCTTTTGAAACATCAGCTGGGCTCAGACACTTGTGGGGGTCAATAACTGAACCCCATATCTTCCTAGGAAACCTGTCACACCAGGGAGAAAGAGGACTAAGTGGTAAACTGACCAGAGGATCAAATCACCCCCAACAAAACATAGACCGACACCAGGTGTGGAGGTGGTCCAGGGGCCTAACCACTAGGCGATGCCACCAGCAGACACCATCCATCACAAAGTCTAAGTGAACATTTGAGGTTGGTGTGGTGAGAAAAAAGCACATTTAGTGTTGGAAATATATATATATATATATGAATTTTATAATTAAAACAACAGTCTGAGGTGCACATTATCAATTAAAACATTGGTCTGAAGTGCACATTATCAATACTATACAGGCAAAGAAGAGAAGATGGTAAATCGGCATACCTATGAGGTGGAGTTTGGTTGTCTTGCTTGAGAAGTATTTGGTTCTTGTGCTGTAGAGCAAGCACAGGTGGGGGTAAAGAGCATAGGTGCCTTACTCCCCCACTAGGGTCATAGAGTCTAAGGCCAGAAAGGAACAGAATATCATCTAGTCTGATCTCCTGAACATCACAGGTCACTTACCCTACCCAATTTTTCCTGAATTAAGATCAGTCGTCTGGATTGGACTGGAATATTACAAATCTCAGGAGACTAAACTATTGTGTGCCACAGAGAGAGAAAAGGAGGGACCTAGGTGCACCAATGCCCCTCCACCCCTGGCAGGGAAATGACTAAATGAGATATGCCCAGACAAACCTGGCAAGAGATCTGTATCCCCACACTGCAGAGAAAGGTGAACCAATCTGATTTAGGGAAAATTCCTTCCTAATCCCAGATATGGTGATCAGTTAGACCAGGGGTGGGCAAACTACGGCCCAGGGGCCACATCTGGCCCTTGAGCTCCCGCTGGGGAGCAGGATCTGGGGCTTGCCCCGCTCCATGCATGCTGTGGCTCCGCGCGGCTCCTGGAAACAGCGGCCTGTCCCTCCTCTGGTTCGTACGCGTAGGGGCAGCCAGGGAGCTCCGTATGCTGCCTCCACCGCAAGCACCAGCTCTGCAGCTCCCACTGGCCAGACGGGACAGCGTGCAGAGCCTCTGGATAGGAGCTGGAGTGGGGACATGCCGCTGCTTTCAGGAGCTGCTTGAGGTAAGTGCCACCCAGAGCCTGCGCCCCATCCCCCTGCCCTAGCCCTGATCCCCCTCCTGCCCTCTGAGCCCCTCGGTCCCAGCCCAGAGCACCCTTCTGCACCCACATCCCCTCATCCTCAGCTCCACCCCAGAGCCTGCACCCCCAGCTGGAACCATCACCCTCCCCGCCCCAGTCCGGAGCCCCCTCCCATACCCTGAACTCATTTCTGGCCCCACTCCAGAGCTCTAACCCCCTCATGCACTCCAACCCCCAATATTGTGAGCATTCATGGCCCGCCATACCCAGATCTGGTCCTCGGGCCAAAAATTTTGCCCGTCCCTGAGTTAGACCCTGACCATGTGATCAAGATCCACCAGCCAAGAACCTGAGAAAATTGCAGAGAATTTACATTTTTAAAAACCCAACATGACATCACATTTATTAACAGCTTAACTTAAAATAATTAAAGAAAAACACAGTAATTATTTTCCCATTAAACCCTTCCTGTTGATTTGTAAAATAGCAAATATCATTTGCTATTCTACATTTTCATCAACATGTGGAACTTGCTCTTTCTACATTTGTCATGTTTTAGCATTTTAAAATATGTCAGGCCAAATCCTGTAGTTTTTACTCAGCCAAAATTCCCATATCTTGGCTAAGTAAGAACTGAAAGATTTTAAGAGACACTTAAAATATATATACAGTACAATAGAACATATAAAGGACAAACATTGGCCAGCTCTTTTTCTTATTGACATCAATTGCAAAAGTCAGATTCTCATTTATGAGAGCATGATTGGGCCCTTATGCAGTATACTGAAAATACATTTCCCTGTAAAATCCCAAGATTATCATTCTGTTTCACTCTGTAGCCTAGAATGTCCGTAGAGTCAGTATGAAGCGACTGGAAACAGCTACAAGGATGGTTGAGGGCTCCTTTTGTTCAGAATATCACCAGGTGCAACCTTTATTGGGTTCCGGGGTCTATCATCACCAGTTTTTAAGCTCTCAGCCATTTTGACTTTATGAATAATACCTGTGCAGTATACTGCTACAGTATGTCATGCAAAGAATCCTAGATAGGTAACTCAACCAATCATCACTCTTACTCTATAGCTAATTTGCATGCAACAATTTCATTGGTTATGTGAAGGAGACTGCATGGATGGTGAATTAGTTGGTCCAGCTACCACACACCCCTTCGACAGGTTTAGTTACTAGTTTTAGATAAAACTTAGATGGTTGTAGCGGGGGTCTTAATTAGAAGGTCTTAATTAGAAAGAAGAGATGATCTAACTTCTAGTTTAGATTAAGCCTATGTGTGAATAACACTGGTCTACAATTTTTGAGAAGTCGTCTGCTTCAGAGATAAAATGTGCTATTTATTATGTATTTTGATGTGCTGAATTCAAATATGACAATTAAAACAACTGGCTACTGTTTCTAAGATATTTAAGTTTTTACATTTTATGTCTATGTATATTGTGTAGATAGTAGAGTTTTAATCATAAATTGTAAACTTAGGTCTTTTCATGTGTTTATGGTTGCTTTACATGATAATATTTCACCTGTCCTGTTTATGGAACACTTTAAAAATCAGCAAAAGGGTTATATAAATAAAATTTATTATGAAACAAAAGGCAAAAAACTATTATGTACATAGTTTAGTCCTATTCAGTGTCTACTCGGCGCTTCTTGGCTTGTCTCTTGTATTCATTAAATGGAGCATCTCTTGTCACTGTCCAGCAATAGTCTGCAAGCATTGATGGGCTCCATTTGCCCTGATAGCGTTTCTCCATTGTTGCAATGTCCTGGTGAAATTGCTCGCCGTGCTCGTCGCTCACTGCTCCGCAGTTCGGTGGAAAAAAATCTAGATGAGAGTGCAAAAAACATATCTTTAGAGACATGTTGCAACCAAGGCTTTTGTATGCCTTGAGGAGGTTTTCCACCAACAACCTGTAGTTGTCTGCCTTGTTGTTTCCGAGAAAATTTATTGCCACTAACTGGAAGGCTTTCCATGCTGTCTTTTCCTTGCCACGCAGTGCATGGTCAAATGCATCATCTCGAAGAAGTTCACGAATCTGAGGATCAACAAAGACACCTTCCTTTATCTTAGCTTCACTTAACCTTGGAAATTTTCCACGGAGGTACTTGAAAGCTGCTTGTGTTTTGTCAATGGCCTTGACAAAGTTCTTCATCAGACCCAGCTTGAAGTGTAAGGGTCGTAACAAAATCTTCCTTGATTCAACAAGTGGTGGATGCTGAACACTTTTCCTCCCAGGCTCCAATGACAGTCGGAGTGGCCAATCTTTCTTGATGTGGTGGGAATCTCTTGCACGACTATCCCATTCGCAGAGAAAACAGCAGTACTTTGTGTATCCAGTCTGCAGACCAAGCAAGAGAGCAACAACCTTCAAATCGCCACAAAGCTGCCACTGATGTTGGTCATAGTTTATGCACCTCAAAAGTTGTTTCATGTTGTCATAGGTTTCCTTCATATGGACTGCATGACCAACTGGAATTGATGGCAAAACATTGCCATTATGCAGTAAAACAGCTTTAAGACTTGTCTTCGATGAATCAATGAACAGTCTCCACTCATCTGGATCGTGAACGATGTTGAGGGCTGCCATCACACCATGGATGTTGTTGCAGGCTACAAGATCACCTTCCATGAAGAAGAATGGGACAAGATCCTTTTGACGGTCACGGAACATGGAAACCCTAACATCACCTGCCAGGAGATTCCACTGCTGTAGTCTGGAGCCCAACAGCTCTGCCTTACTCTTGGGTAGTTCCAAATCCCTGACAAGGTCATTCAGTTCACCTTGTGTTATGAGGTGTGGTTCAGAGGAGGAGGATGGGAGAAAATGTGGGTCCTGTGACATTGATGGTTCAGGACCAGAAGTTTCATCCTCTTCCTCTTCCTCGTCTGACTCAAGTGAGAATGATTCTGGTGCATCAGGAACCGGCACTCCTTCTCCGTGGGGTACTGGGCGTATAGCTGATGGAATGTTTGGATAATGCACAGTCCACTTTTTCTTCTTTGACACACCTTTGATCTGTTGGCTCTCTCCAAATCATTGGCACTGCAAAAGGCATAGATTTCCTTTTCCTGTTCAACCACTGGCGAAGATTTGTTGCACAAGTGTTGCAGCATATGTGTGGGGCCCACCTCTTGTCCTGATCTCCAATTTTGCAGCCAAAATAAAGGTGATAGGCTTTCTTAACCATAGTGGTTATAGTGCGCTTTTGTGATGCAAAAGTCACTTCACCACAAACATAGCAGAAGTTATCTGCACTGTTCACACAAGTACGAGGCATCTCTGCTCACTTTGGCTAAACAGAAATGTGTCCTTTTGCAAAATCAAACACTGACAAATAAGAGAGCATGATACTGTATGATTTCTAGAGCTGATATAGGGCAATTTGTTCAGCAGAGTGATGTAAGCTTTGTTATGATTGCATCATCCATGACTTCTAGGAATAACATGATGCAATTGATATCATGTATGACGCAATACCAGCTTCAGATTGCATCATTCATTGTTTTGCCTAAAAAGCAAGTACTGTCCAAACCCAGTCATAGATTTATTCATAGATCCAGTCAAAGATGTATTTTAGTCATTTCTGGTTTAAATTGAGAACCCTTCCCTTTATAACTCACTTATCCTCCGCCATTCCCAAGTCAAGGGTCATATATACTGACCCAATAGCATATCTTGAAAACTAGAGTCAATTTTAAGCATCATTTTCATTCTCAGTGACCCAGAATTAGTAAAGTTTGACTACATTTATTTCAGAAGCATTTTGGCTGTAGAGCAGTGTAACCTAAAGAGGGGGAAAGTAGCCTAACATTTTAAAATACTTTCAGTTAATTTAGAAGTTTTCACCAACTGTTAAATCAACCAAAAGTAGTGTGTTTATACAACTGTGAAATGGTCTGATTTTTCCATGTTCTTCAGAAGGATATGAATATCTTTAGTCTTAATTTACCTTACGAAGCTGTCAGGATGTTGGTTTACCATTTGATTGTTAATTAATCTTATTGCATTTGAAATATTTTTAATGACTTAGTCAGTCCAATTAGATATGGACAGTAAAAAAGTTTAGATTAGTGTACATTTACATTTTCCTTTAAATATGCTATTTCCATCAGTGGCTGTGAATACCTCTGCTGAGTCTATGACCTTTTACATAACTGATGCATATCTGTTTTTTTTTTTTTTTTTTTTTTAATACAAAGTACATGGGTTTGAGCCAGGACAAATCCCATTGACTTCAATCAGAGCCTTATTCCTTATACAGGGACTTTAACACGTTACTGGGATCTACTGATTTGTTATTGTAGTATTGGGAATTTGTTGTTTATGCTTAGGTTGACCAGATGTCCCGATTTTATAGGGACAGTCTCGATTTTTGGGTCTTTTCCTTATATGGGCTCCTATTACCCTCCCACCACCTGTCCCGATTTTTCACATTTGCTGTCTGGTCACCCTATTGATGCTAGAGGCATTTTTCAGTGAATGCTACCAAGAGCCCCCCTCAATGATTTCCCCTGATTGAGGGTTACTTACTGGAAACAGATAGGTTACATTAAATGTAAGCTTGACATTAATAAAAAACACACATCCTTCTATGAACTTTACTTTTCCACCTGCAACTACCAATAGGCACTTCACTTCTCCAGGGCTTCCCCTTTGCTTTTTATTAAATATTCCACTTCCAGAAAACAGCTTATTACAATTCACTTACCCTGTCAAAGCAATCAGCAAGCAAAGAAATAAAAAAGTAAAATCATAAGTAGATACTTAAAACCCATTATTAGTTCTACAGTACCACAGAGAAAGGAACATTTTTCTCTGCCAGGCCCAATCACTTCTGATATCAGCAGGGGCTTCTTACAATCAGTACTGGAAAATGTTGCAAGAAGTGTACTGTACATATATTTTTAGCTATAGTATGTCCTGTAATTCAAATACTTACTTATGACATATAAATTGCTTGATTTATTTTGTCATTCATAGGTGGAATGTCACTAAGCAGCTGATACTGTAAGCTGCTGAATGCCTGAAACTCCCACTGTAGTCAGAGGAAATTAAATACATGAAGGCCAAGATCCTCAAAGGTATTTAGGAGCCTAACTGCCATGGGATCCTTTGAGGAGTTAAACCTAATTGTCTCCAACTCAAGACCTCTAAGGCATGATTCTCAGAGGTACTCAGCACTCTCAACTCCAGTGGAAATTAAGGGGAACTGCAGATGGTGAGTACTGCTGAAAATCAAGTCCTAGGTGTGTAGAATTGGGCAAACCACAAACTTAGAAATTAGTTAACTCAAGTTTTAAAAAAGACTCTAAAAAGACTGGAAGTCAGGATATCTTTGTATTTTTAGTTCTACTCCAGACTTGGAGTACCTCTTTAAGCAAGTCATTTACGGCTGGATCTTATACTACAGCTACCATTCATTGCAGAGTCTTCTGAAAATTGAGACGTCAATGTCTATGTGCTTCCATTTCACCACTGTAAATGGGGATAACACTAAATCAACTGAGAGGCTTTCTTGGGATAAATTATCTTTGGGCTTTGAGAGTCTTGGATAACTGATGTTATATTTATTCTGTCCATAGTAAGGAAAGCTCTAGCGAAGGCTGTAGAACGATTTTTCTTATAGCCTTGTTTTATATGCTCATAATTTTCTGGAAAATACTGCTTTCAAGACTGAAACATGCTTCAGGGCTGTAATGTTAACAAATCAATGTTGTTAAAAACTTTGAGCTAGACCCACAAAGGGATTTAGATACCTAGTTGCCACTTTAGATGTCCAACATTTAGGCATCACTGAGATCTTCAAAACCCCCACTCAGCTGCTGCCTACCTCTAAGTGCCCGAATTCCCTGGGTGCCTAAGTTCCTGCAAGTAAGCATGCACAACACATGATGCCACCATGCTGCTTGATACCGTATCTCATGCCTAAGCCCCAGCACGATGCTCAAATTAGACATTCCCATCTTGCACAGGTGGCCCAGTCCAGTAGGTGTTTCGAGAGCACACCAAAGCCCACAAGTCTATCAGGGGACCAGACTAGGAATTTTAGGGTGAATGCATGGGAATGTGTGAATACCAGTAGCCAGGAGGTAGGTTACTCACCTGGAATGTGGGAGACCTGATTTCAAATCCCCACTCTGCTTGATGTGTAGCAGGATCTCTCATATTCCAGGTGATTGCCCAAACCACTGAGCTATGATATTTTCTGAACTAGGTCACTTTCAATCTCTCCTTTTGAAACTGTTCCCCTCAATTTGCAGGCTTTCTAGTGATTCCATTTGTAGGTGCTCAATTCTTGGTGTAGATTGTATAGGGAGCCCGAGCACCAAACGTGGGGCTGAGGACTCCACTGAGTGACAGAACACCTAAACACTAGGCATAGCAATGCCTTTGTCCTATTGTTGGTCTGGCCCCTTGTGTTTTGCACCCCTAACTTCTTACAGTTTTATGCACAGTTATCTTATTGGCTCTACATGGCTGGACCCTGCTGCCTAGTGAGGCTCAGGATTGCCACCCATCCGTTTTTTACCTAGGCAGTTTGGGTTTCAGCTTGTGAGTCACAGTGCCATTTGACAAGCCCAGATGTCTGGGTTTTGGATGGTGGTGGTGGGGGGCAGATAGAGCAGGGGAATGCCCTGAGAGGGGAAGGCGGAGAGGGGGGGGGCCTCGAGGGAAGAGGCAGCGCAAATGGCAGACCCTTGAGGGAAGAGGCAGACCAGGGGGCGGAACCTCAGAGGTCCAGTTACCAGCCCTTAGTAAGCTGGCAACCCTAGTGAGGCTCTGTGCAGGAACCAGCCCCTTGCGTGTGGCTCCAACTTCAGGGCAGCAGGGGGCCTCACGTGCAAGCAGAAGCAGGAGGAGGCAGGTTTGGCAGCAGGGCTCGGGACAGCGGATTTCACGTTAATCATGTGGCGGCGCAAGGAAAGCAGTGCACGGGCTGAACCCGTAGCCAGCAGCAGAACCCAACGCCCAGCGGAGCCGCCGCGCGCAGAGCCAGAACTACCCGGCGGCGCTAGCAGGACACTCAGCGTACTACTACGCCTGCGCACTGTGAGGCCCATGCTCCTGAATCGGCCTGCGAGTAGGAAGCGTATACGCAACATGTGGGGGGGAAGAGAATGTTGGGCGCCAATAGTGCGCATGCGCTCTAAGACCACCCTTCCTCTCTGTAGGGAGATGACGCATGCGAGACCCTATCCAGACCCGGGAAGGCGGAGTGTAACGTTGAGGTGGGCGGCGAAGCGCATGCGCTGTGGGGAGACCCCCCCCATCGATTGCCTGATTGGGTGCCGAAATTCTGTTTCCGGTTAGCTTTCCTCCATATCCGGGTCACTGCGCCGCGTGGCTGTTGTTATTGGTTAACGCGCTAATAAAGTTACACTTGAAAAAAACTAGCCAGCAGTCGTCTGACTCTCGCGCGCGTGTTGCTCCGAGCCGCCACACAACAACGGCCTGTACCGGTAAGTTACGCGTGGGCAGCTTCCGCACATGTCCCCCTCCCGCTTTGGGCTTTGCGCATGTGCGGCTCTACGATGTGACGTGGAAGAGGCGGGGCCAGGGGGCGATCAGACCTTCCCTGGCTCACGGCGCCCTGGTTGCGCCCCTCCCGCCGCTAAGCACCGCCCCTGTGGGGGGCGGGAGAATTGTCGTGAAACAAAACGCGCGGGGGAAGGCGGGGTCCGGCAGCCCCGCCCCCGGGGGCGCAGCCCGGGAATTGCCCCGCCCGGCCCCTGTTCAGCGGGACACGCGGGGCAGGGCCGCCAGGCCGCGGCCCGGTGTGTGACTCTTGAGGGCGGGGGGGGCGAGCAGAGCCCTCCGCAGAGCGAAGCGGGGTGAGACCCGTGGGGCCTTGCGGCTGGTTTCACTCGCCCCTTTTGGAAATTCCCGGGCCAGAGAGCAAGTAGTTGGCAGCGCCGGGCTACTTGGAAAATGGGGTTTGTCAGTGGTTGAGCTCCTGGAAGTGCCAACTACTGTATTATTAAAAGCTGCACACTTTGGTGCAGATCAGGGCCGTCCTCTATACGTCGGGAGCAGTGACCTATGGTGGCTACAGCTCTCATTAAGCTTGAAGTGGTTCTCAAACTTTGTTGCAGTGCGATAGCTTTCTGACAACAAAATTACTGCACGACCCCATGCCACAGGTGGCCCCACAAAGCTAAGTTGCTCGGGCTTGGACTTCAGCCCCCCCCCCCGTGGTGGGGATTGGGTTTTGCAAGGCTGGCATTAGACTCGCTGGGTACCAGGGCAGAAACCCAGAGCCTCTAAGCATAGTGCCTGAGCCCAAGGCCTGTGGGGACGAAGCCCTCTGGCTTCAGCTTTCTGTCCAGGACCCTAATGAGTCTAATGCCAGCCTTGGGGATCCCATTAAAATGAACTCACAACCCACTTTGGGGTTCTGACCCACAGTTTGAGAATCGCTGAGCTATAGGATCTGCCTTACTCTAAATAGAAAGCTATTTGCATCCAAATGGACCATTGCATAGTGGGACCTCTTGTCTCCAAAGCTTCTCAGATCAGGATGAAGTAACCCTTGAGCTAGGGGAATGGGTCTGAAAAGGGGGAACGTTTTGGTAATGTCTGTGGCACCTAGGCCCTTTTCTCCATCATCCAGAGGATCCGAGTTAGAAGGATCAAAAGGTGTGGCAACATTGTGGAAAATGGCACTTAGGCTTTCTTCCTCCTTTGTCTCTTTTATCACCAAACTTTCCCCTTCAATGTAAAACCACTACTTTTTAGTTTAAAAAAGGCATTAATCATCAAAATACAGGACTGTTGAATAACTATTTTTGGAGGTATGGGGGGTTCATTTTACATCTGTTGTCTGGCCAGCCCAATATATATATGATTCTAGTACTGCCTCCTGCACACAATACCTAATTTTAAAGGTGTGAGTAGATTAAAGTAAATGAAACTGCTCATGTGCTTAAAATTAAGCACATTCATCTGTGTTTGCAAGATTAAGACCTTAGGTTATAAGTCTAGTGTATTTTTAATATATGCTTCTAAAGCAATAGGTTCATTTGATAAAATCAGAATAAGTAAATATTTTGAGTTTTACTTCATTCCAGTCTGTTTCTTACATATTTAATTCTGCCCTACTGTACACTTGATTAATCCTAGTTGCTTCTTTCCCTGTTTTTTTAGGAGCAAGAGTTAACAGTTTTGGCCAATAGCTGCTTCAGGAAAGATGGCTGCTTTCCGTCTACCACCTCTGCCAACTGTTAGAGAGATTATTAAACTGTTTAATCTCCGAGCACAGAAGCAGCTATCCCAGAATTTTCTCCTGGATTTGAGATTGACAGGTAGGGCATTTTTTTATCTTGCATCTTTTAAAATTTTTAATCATAAACTGCCTATTCATTTTCTCCAAAATTTAAGTTCTATCTACATTTATTTGCATGGGGACTCTTGTCTTCCTAACAACAACAACAATGGTACATTTAAAAAAAATATTTTAACTCAATACATTTACCTGTAAATGCTCAGAAATTTAATTTTGTATGCAGATTAAATGCTGTATTGGGGGGTGGTGGAAGGGTTTACACTGTATTTATACAGAACAGAAAATGGATTTTTCTTATTTAAATGCAAAATTCAACTCCATCTTAATTATGGAGCTGTGTCCAGTGCCTATTTAAAAAATACCAATTCCCCCTCAGAGGTTACCAGAGAATATTAGGGAATGGTAGGAGGCAATTAGATAGCTTCTATGTTTGCCTCAAAAATGAGATACTCTGAAGATCATATTTGTGCAGGGTATGAAGTACTGCATTTGTTTGTTTATTATCCTAGCATGTACTTTGACTAGAAAGGCCATATGCACTAGTTTACTGGGAGTGTCCTGGTTTTTCTGAGCTTATTCTGTTCTGCTGGTCAGATTTATTTCTCCAGCTTCATTTCAGCCACAGTTCATATCACCTATGCTGCTGATTTGCTCCTTCTCTGCTGACCTAGAGATGGTTCTACTGTGCAATAGTTGCACAGTGTGGCTGTGAAACCCCCAAGGGCTTTTCTCCACTTGAAAGTTAACTCAGATTAAGGTAGGGCGCAATAAAAA
The DNA here is from genome assembly GCF_013100865.1 of Trachemys scripta elegans. Lineage (NCBI taxonomy): Eukaryota > Metazoa > Chordata > Testudines > Emydidae > Trachemys > Trachemys scripta. The sequence goes on from NC_048300.1 coordinate 90,159,890, forward strand.
TAGTTATGAGAAACAAGAACATGTGGAGTCAATTAAGAACTGCATATGTGGACAAGCCTTAAAGGTGAGATTTGCAAGAGGGGACTTAAGCACTGAAAATGGCAGTTGGGCACCTAAGTCCAAAATTTAAATCCTCAAAACCCTAGCTCAGCTGTCACCTAACTTTATAGGTGCTTAAATTGCCTAGGTACCTAAGACTCCACTGGTAACGTCCCCTGGGCATCTAAATTTCTGCTGGTGGGCATGCACTAGGTTGCCAACTTTCTATTCACACAAATCCGAACACCCTTGCCCTGCCCCTTCCCTGAGACCACACCCCTGCCCAGCTCCCTCTCCAAGGCCCCCTCTCTCCGTCACTCACTCTCCCCCCCACCCCCACTTGCTTTCACCAGGCTGGGGCAGGGGTTTGAGGTGCAGGATGGAGTGAGGGCTCCGGCTGGGGCCAGAAATGAGGGGTTCAGAGTGTGGGAGGGGATCTGGGCTGGGGCAGGGGGTTGGGGTGCTGGAGGGGGTGGGGGCTCTGGGGTGGGGCCATAGATGAGGTTTGGGGTGTAAGAGGGGGCTCAGGGTAGGGGATTAGGGTGCATGAGGGGATGTGGGCTCCGGGAAGGAGTTTGGGTGAGGAAGAAGCTCAGGGCTGGGTTGGGGTGTGGGAGGAGCTGAGGGGTGCGAGCTCCGGAACGACGGCGCTTACCTGTGGCAGCTCCCATAAGCGGCCGGCATGGGCTCAGGGGCGGCCAGGTGGCTCCTTGTGCTGCCCCTGCATGCAGGCACTGCACCCACCGCTCTCATTGGCTGCAGTTCCTGGCCAATGGGAGCAGTGGATTCGGCGTTTGGGGGCAGTGTGCAGAGACCCCCTGGCTGTGCCTGCGCTTCGGAGCCAGACATGCCGACAACTTTCAGGAGCCGCACGGAGCCAGGGCAGGTAGGGAGCCTGTCTTAGGCCCACTGCGCTGCCAGTCGGACTTTTGGCCTATTAAAATCTCCCGGATTGCTTTTAATAGTCACCGGGAGATTGAGGCCAATTCTAGTAGACTCCCAGCCAGTCTGGGAAGGTTGGCAACCCTACCATGCACACAGCCACCTCAGTCCTCATACCACCGAGCAGCTTTGTGCCTAATTCACACCTGAGACCCAGCGGGATTCACAAGATAGGCATCCCCTGCCTACTTTGCCTGTAAAAGATGCATCTGGTAGGTCAGGCCTTGCATAAAACAGAGAAGGTGGTTGTGGTGCCTGTGGTCCCCTTGTATCCAATAGCATAGAGGCTGAATACACATCTAGGATATGGGAGAACCAGGTTCAAATCCTCACACTGCCTGATGTGGAGCAGGGACTTGAACCATGGTCTGCTACCTGCCAGGTGTCCTGTCAACCTATTGGCTATTCATGTCTGGGTCTCGCTCAGCCTCTTCTGTTGTTAAACCACTCCCTGTGTTCTCCTAATGTCTGACCCTGGTTTTCTCCACCTCCATTTGTACAGATTTCCCTTCTTCCCAGTCCTTTAACCTTTAGCTGTCCACAACCAACTCTGCTCTGTTTTGCCCTAATTTTTCCCGCTTCTTGTTCCAGGCTTCCCCAATCTCTTGTCTCAAATAGTTCTGCTTCCTAGATACCGTAATCCCCAGGCTGCTCCTCTTTAGCCTTGTTCATTTTATATTTCTTTGGAACTGCCTCAGTGTACTGGAATTTCCCTTTAAATGGGCAGACTCTACAGAGATGCCACAGAGGTTACCTGCCAGAAAGAGAATTGAATGTCCTATTTGTAAGGAGAGAATTTATTTTTCTATCTTTTTTTAATTTAATTTTTTTAATTAATTTTGTTAATTTTAATCTGTAATTAACAAAATACACTAAGCACCTGACAGTGTAAGCTCTTTTTGGTTAAATGAGTTTCTCTGGTAATCTAGAAATGAAACTGAATTCTGTGTTGTCTAGCAGGCTCCATAAAACTACAGTACTCCCCTCATTTAACCAGGAGATGCCATTGTTTGTCTCTTCTGTGATAAACTCATTATTTACTGTAGAAATACAAACTACACTGATATTGGTGAGCTCAGTGCCTTGCAAAATAAAAGCTTTGTATGTGCTTTGTGACTTACAGATAAGATAGTGAGACAGGCTGGCAAGCTGAAAGATGCCCATGTCTGTGAGGTGGGCCCTGGGCCAGGAGGAATTACAAGATCCATTCTCAATGGTGATGTTGCTCAACTCCTGTTAGTTGAAAAAGATACTCGATTTATTCCAGGACTGCAGGTATCGAATGGGAAATAAATTGTTTTTGTATAATTAATATATGTTTAAACATTTAAGAAGTTAAATTACTTTTTAAAAAAATGGATTTCTTATTTTAATCTGAACAATTGAAAAAGTACTCCTAGCTCTAAAACAACTTGTATGAGAAATATTGCAGTGTTCTCTGCTTCTTTTCTAGAGATAGGTTGTTTAGTTTAATCTATGTTGGCAGAATGGAGTACATTAATCTATTTTATTATGTTTGATTGGATGTATTACCCATTAATTGGAAGAATACTGCTTAATACTAATTTATATATAAATCCTTTTAAGGTTTTGAGATTTTAAAATAGTTTATATTCCATCTCAAACACCATTTATCTGATCAGATCTTTTTCACCAGATTGATATGACGACATTTTTGTACTTCTAATCTCTTTTTGTGAAAATCATTTCTTCAGCTCAAACAAAGGATAATAATGCTGCAGCCCTACTCAGATGAAACAGGTTTCAGAGGGGTAGCCATGTTAGTCTGTATCAGCAAAAACAACAAGGAGTCCTTGTGGCACCTTACAGACTAACAAATTTATTTGGGCATAAGCTTTTGTGGGCTATAACCCACTTCATCAGATGCATGGAGTGGAAAATACAGTTGAAACAGTTGCAGACCCATGCTGTCTTGCAAAAACTGTTGTAGTTAGTATCATCCTGATACAGTTGTTATAACTGCGTCCATTAGGATTATTGAATGTAAACATTATCCACCAGTTAATAAAGTTGAATCTCATAATTGACTTATAAATCACCATTATTTGAACCAAGTAAGAAAGGATATGATGTAATTAATTCTTTGTGCATGTCTTATCAGATAATTGCTTGAATTAGCCGGAATATTTTTGTTTGGCTTTCAAAAACTACTGCTGAAGCAGATTCCTCTAAATAGAAGCACCACTTCTAGGATCCTCCAACAAAGTATCTTGGACATATATACAACTCTGAGTGAGTCACCGTTTTTCGGTAGCAACCCCCTCACAGCAGAAGTTCATATGCCTTTGACAGGCTATTCTGTATACTGGAGGTGTTGAGTAAGAGTGGGTGTGAATAAACAAACAGTATCTTGCATCCATTAGTATTAAATTTGGTTTTGAGTTTTATTTTCCAGATAAGATGATGATGATAAATTACAGAATGAGTCTCTTTGATGTGGGTCATAACCTCTGTTTTCTCTAGTTTTTTCACTGGAAGTTCTCTGTTCAATCTAGAATAGCTGTACATAAAGGGCCTGGGATTTGAACAGCAGAAAATGCCAGATATTAAAATAACAATTGGGGACTGTTATTTAGAAGAATCTTTTATCATGTGTGAAACCCAGTGACATTTAAAACATTCTGCATTTTTACTAAGTTCTTTTCAGGCTTTCCCGAGATGTTTGCTTCATAATATTGAAGTAGGGGTCTGTGGCTGACACACTTCCCAGGAGTACCCAGGGTTGTGAGGCACCTCACTACAACCTACCCTTACCATGAGGAAGCCTGGTCTTTGCCTGCTGGGGGTCAACTCCCTGGACTACAGGCAATAGAAGCATGCCAACTTGAGCTCTGCTGTCCCGCTGCAGGTTAGCGGTAGGCATGCTTCAACCCTCAAGCCCTTTGAACGTCCCTCTTCAGCGTCCAGCCGTTGTTCCACTGAACATTCGCTGTATTCCCAGATCCACTGCTCTCAAAGGGAAAAATACATCCCAGCTTATGAGTTACACCTCAGATTACTCCTCCACTTAATAAACAGCATTTAGAAAAGTTTATAGTGAAAACAAGTATGTTGATTTAACAAAGTATAGAGATTTAAGTGATAGCAAGTAGAAGTATTGGAAATAAATAACTGCATATAAAGTAAAATCATAACTTGCATTCTAGAACCTAGACTTATTTAACTAGCTACTTTCATGTCTTGCAATATTGTTCTCCAGCGTTTTTCAGGCAGGCTGTGATCCCTTTTTCATGAATCAGGTCATTTTGTCAACTTCTCTCCTCTTTTGATAGACTGGATGAATCCTTTCATCTTAGTCATAAGCTGGATATCCTCCTGCAGTGTGTTCCTTCTTGTAGATTTGGTGATCTCTAGTCAATTTGGCAGTTTTGATTAGTTGGTGGCTTAGTATGCAACTAGACTTACATTGTGAGGCACACAATACACATTGACCAGATGTAGAGATAAGCGTCTCCTATGCCCTGCCTGAACAGAACCTGTCCAAGACAGGTCACCGGGTAATCTGCCTTTAACGTCAAGGCTTTAAGAACACAATTTCCAGTATAGATACATACTTTATTATTTGTACATAAACTTCACAATGATTATGATGATCAGTGGGCTACTGGCTTTTGGTAGAGACCTTATATGCCAGCCCTTGGTGAATTATTGTGCATATATTTGGTCAGGGGATTCCTGTAAAATTCTCTAAATTTCATTCTTAAAGGGTCATAGCGTCATGCTGGCATACAACCTGATGACTTGGCTAGGCAGATTTATAAAAGGGGCAGAGGTAGGATTTTCCCCTCAGGCTGAGCGATGGAATGACTGCAGAACTCTTCAATGGTGGTGAATTCAGCCTACTGGTGGAAGAATCCATCAGTGCCCTTTATACCCCCTCAGATGCAAGGTGGAGGGCAAGAGGAACTTCAGTGACAAAGCCTCTAGCCCTATCTTTCCTCAGTACTTTGTGCCTAGAAGCTTGTGGAACCTCATTAGTTCGGCTGCCAGAGAACCCTTGATGGATGCAGGATTTGCCGTAAAATGCATTAATTCACAATGGGTCTCCCAGTCATTAGTTCAAATTAGCAATGTTCTGTTGCATTTTTATGCCATCAGATTTCATAAAATGCAGTGGAATTTACTAGTGTAGTGAAAGTTAAAGGGCAATAGATAATAATTCTCTATTAAGACATGAAGTTACATCTGACAAAACACATTTTATTTTTTCTAATTTATTACTTATTCCTATTTTCTTTTAATACTTTTACTGCTGACAAAAAGAAAAACCAGTCTAAGGTTTTTATCTTCTGTCTCGAATATGCTAATGAATTTTTAAATTATGCAAACTATAGTCATTTAAAAAAACTAAAGATCCTTCTTGACAGCGAAACCTACCATTAAAAAACAATTTCACGTATGATCACAGCCTATCATTTGTATAGACATCTGTCTACTTCGTTTGGTACTATTTACTTACTCCATTGAGCTTATTACATTATCTTGCATCCTTGGATGGCACCCTTCACAGTAAAAAAATTAGCAAATCAAGGCAGATAGCTAAACTACTGCTGCAGTGATGACATCTACTCTTAAATTGGTTTGTATTAAAATTCTGGACTTGTTTCAAGTTAGATTTTTTTTTTTCTCTCAAGTTGAAACTAATTGCATTTAAAAGAGATAGGGACTTTTTTTTTTTTTTTTTTTTTTAAGAGTTAAACTCCATTTCAGTACCCCCTGCATGGAATTTAAATCTATACTTGAATTCTGTATGTCCATGAACATTCTTGGAAAGCAGCAGTTTCCTTTGACTCAGAAAGTTGGTTTTCCATTAAGCAGTATAGAGGTGAACTTTTAAAACTTTTTTCATCCTTTCCAAATTCCTGAGTGAAGCAGCATGATTAAAATTGAATATGCAAATGATGATGCTGAAATGAGTTGATGAGCAATAAATCTAAGCTACCACAAAAATCAGTTCCCTTTTTTCACTGATTAAACTCAAAACATTTAACTGTTTATAACATAGGTTTGAATTTTCACACACAAACCAAAATTGCTTTTTCATTGTCCATCTGTTTTTTCCTAATCTGCTTTAAAAATAATAATAATAAAAAAAAATCTTCCCCAGATACTTGCTAAATATAAAAATTGATTTGCTCCATAAATATATTCAATAGGGGCACTTTTATTTAAACGGGGGGAAAACATTGCAACTAACAGATTAAAACACGTCAGTGTAACTTTCACATGTTTCTTAGGCTACATCTACACTACAGGGGGGAGTCGATTTAAGATACGCAAATTCAGCTACGTGAATAGCGTTGCTGAATTCGACGTATTGCAGCCGACTTACCCCGCTGTGAGGACTGCGGCAAAATCGACCTCCGTGGCTTCCTGTCGACGGCGCTTACTCCCACCTCCGCTGGTGGAGTAAGAGCGTCGATTCGGGGATCGATTGTCGCGTCCCAACGGGACGCGATAAATCGATCCCCGAGAGGTCGATTTCTACCTGCCAATTCAGGCGGGTAGTATAGACCTAGCCTTACTGTGTGTGCTTACTACCAGTGTTTGTGATTTAGTATTATGGTTTGCTGTCTCTAAGACTATTTCTCTGCCTATTTGATCCTACAGTGAAGACATAATTTCAAATACACTAATGGTTTAAATGAAGCAGTATGAATCAATGCAAGGTCAAGCAGCAGTAGATGGCCCACGAGGGAAAATCTAATTACTTAGAAAACAAACCAAAAACCCCCCGTAAGGGCTTGTCTAGATGAATGGTTAGTGCACGCCAAGCTGAGATGTAAATCTACAGTGCAGTAGCGTGCTGCTCACTAGCTGTTCATGTGGACTCTGTTAGTGCACACTTACAATTCCCTAGTGCATTTTGATCTACTCCATCCTAATAATAAAAAGAAAGGGAGCAGAGCACTGAAAATTTCAAAATACATTTATTTGTCTATAAACATTCTCTTATTAACTAGTTTGTTTCAGTACACCACAACTTCTTTCATGGCTATATAAATTTGCATTATAAACTTGATCCTGCAAGGTGTTAAATCCTTTAGCCTGATCCTGCACAACACTTAAGCATGTACTTATCTTTAAGTGTGTGAATAGTGCCATTGGTTTGAGTGGGACTAATAATGTGTTTTGCTTGATCAGGCCAGAGTGCTCAGCATTTTGCAGAATCAAGCCTTATATGAGAGTTTGCATGTTTGAAGCACAAATAATAAGTTGTATTGACATTTGAGAATTTTCTCCAATATATTTTAATAATCCGCATTCATTCCAGGCTTCAAAATACTTAAGTCTTTAATTATTTATTATTCGATCTAAACTCTCAATCTTGTAACCCTTTACTCTCATAAGTAGTGAATAGTAGGTGTATAGGATCAGACCTGTTGTTTGTATTGGGTTTTTGTGTGTATAACTTTTGCATGGAAATGTGCATTTTATTCATCTTTTATTTATAATGTGCCCAGACCTAAAAGATAATTATTCTGTTTTACTACTACATGTATATGAGGATAAAAATATAGGGCCAGATTCATGCCTAGTGTAATTCCACTGAAGCCAAGGATGAGTATGGCTCAGTATGTTTAAAAGTTTACCAGATTTTATTGGTGCTAAATAGACTAATTCTGCTTACTTGCCAACAAATAGATGCTGTCTGAAGCAGCTCCGGGAAAAGTGCACATTGTTCATGGGGACATTTTGACATATAAGATGGAGAGAGCTTTTCCAAAACACCTTCAAAAGAAGTGGGAAGATGGTTAGTATCTGCTTTCAGTATATTTGTTGTTTCCTCTGAACAGTTACTATGAAAATTAATTTGTTTGACGAGGTACCTGAAGTTATTTGTCATGATTTCCATTTCTTCTCACTTCATCTACACACATGGGTTTTGATCCCTTTTGGTGGATAGCAGTTGACTATCGTCACCCTAATTTACATTTTAGCTGTTTAATAGTTAACCCTTCAAAGTGATTTCTCCTGAAAGGTAAGATTAGAGAGTTTAATCCCCCCCCCCCCCCAAAAAGAGCGTGGGGAAAAAAAAATGAGAATCACCTATTTCGTACTTTGTCTGAGAGTTGGTATACACTAGCAACTTATGTCAGTATAACTGTTGCTTAGGGAAGTGGCAAATCCAAACCCCATAGCAACGCAGTTACACCAACCTAACTTCTGTTGTAGACAGCACTGTGTCAATTGTAGGGCTTCTCCCCTGAACATAGCTACTCCTATTGGGGAGGTGGAGTACCTACGCCGACAGGAGAAGCTCTCCTGTTGGCGTACGTAGCGTCTTTACTGAAGCACTAGGTTGGTGCAGCTGAGCCTTTTAAGTGTAAACAAGCCCTAAGGCAAAGATGCTGAATTAGTATAATTTAAAATGATTGGTACCTTTGCAAGTACTAGCCTCAGGATGTTGTCATTGTGAAAAAACAGTTTCTGAGGAGCACAGAAGTCAAACACATAGTGCACATATTCTTTTATTCCCTTATCCTGCTGCTTTTGCATGATAAGCCACCATTTATTACCCTCTGTCACCCCACTGAGGGTTCTTGTAGAATCCTCTTTGAAACTTGGAGACTTCTTTCAGAATAACAGCCGTGTTAGTCTGTATCCGCAAAAAGAAGAACAGGAGTACTTGTGGCACCTTAGAGACTAACAAATTTATTAGAGCATAAGCTTTCGTGGACTACAGCCCACTTCTTCGGATGCATATAGAATGGAACATATATTGAGGAGATATATATACACTACAACCTATCCTGAAAGATGATCCTTTACTCTCACAGATCTTGGGAGACAGACCTGTCCTCGCTTACAGACAACCCCCCAACCTAAAGCAAATACTCACCAGCAACCACACATCACTGAACAAAACCACTAACCCAGGAACCTATCCTTGTAACAAACCCCGATGCCAACTCTGTCCACATATCTATTCAAGTGACATCATCATTGGACCTAATCACATCAGCCATACCATCAGGGGCTCGTTCACCTGCACATCTACCAATGTGATATATGCCATCATGTGCCAGCAATGCCCCTCTGCCATGTACATTGGCCAAACCGGACAGTCTCTACGCAAAAGAATTAATGGACACAAATCTGACATCAGGAATCAAAATACTCAAAAACCAGTGGGAGAACACTTTAACCTGTCTGGTCATTCAATGACAGACCTGCGGGTGGCTATATTACAACAGAAAAACTTCAAAAACAGACTCCAACGAGAGACTGCTGAGCTAGAATTGATATGCAAACTAGACACAATCAACTCCGGTTTGAATAAGGACTGGGAATGGCTGAGCCATTACAAACATTGAATCTATCTCCCCTTGTAAGTATTCTCACACTTCTTAACTGTCTGTACTGGGCTATCTTGATTATCACTTCAAAAGTTTTTTTTCTCTTAATTAATTGGCCTCTCAGAGTTGGTAAGACAACTCCCACCTGTTTATGCTCTCTGTATGTGTGTGTATATATATCTCCTCAATATATGTTCCATTCTATATGCATCCGAAGAAGTGGGCTGTAGTCCACGAAAGCTTATGCTCTAATAAATTTGTTAGTCTCTAAGGTGCCACAAGTACTCCTGTTCTTCTTTTTTGGAGACTTCTGTGGTACTTGAAGTTATATTGAAAGATTGTTTGTTTTTTCTTATTGATGACCCTTCAGCCATGCATACTGGGAAAGTATAAGGTCTACTCACAGCTTTTTATCAAATCTTGGGGTTTTCTTATGACTGGATTTCACCTTTTCTCCTAAGACCATATGACACTACTAGATAAACTTATAGGTAAGTTTAGTCTTCTTTTCCAAAACCTGATTTCTTAGTCAGAGATAGACATAGCATCTGGTGGATGCCAGAAGAACATTAAAAACAATTTTTTTTTTCTAATTTGAGATGCAAAGGAAACATATTCCGTTAACTTTATCTGGAAAATCCCCTGCTGTATTGCATCTTCCCATGTTGTAGGGAATTTAATAAAACGTGGGCATGCGCAAATGTGTATGAGAGGATGGAGTTGAATTTTTAAAATGTAACTTTCTAGAACTGATGCATTTAAGAATCCTATTCTATGCCTGATTAGTTTAGATATAAATACACCTTTCTTATTTTAATTACTTTCTTTGTTATTGCTCTGTGAAAATGAAATGTAAATCACTGACAGAATTCAACAAGTGCCATTTTCTGTTTGTGAATCAAACTAGAGAATTATATTATATATGAAATGTGAATTAAATCCAATTTTTTGTTTGCATTTCACTTTGTTGTATAAAAATGGTTTAATTTTTTTTTAAATAAGTCTATTACATATTGACATGTTTAGGGTATATCTACACTGCCAAAACAAAACCCAATGAGTTTCAGAGCCTCTGGCTCACAGGGCTCATGTACTACAGCGTTAAACATAGCTGTGTAGTTGTTCCCACTTGGGCAGGAGCTTAGGGTCTGAAACTTTTTCCCCTCTCCCTGTTTCAGAACCTGAGTGGGGATATTGGCATGACTATCTTTAGTACAGTAGCATCAGCCCTGCAAGCCCAAGTCTTTAGACCTGGGCTCTGAGACGTGCTGCATGTGTGTGGTGTTTTTTTGTTGGTATTTTTTTGTTTTTTGTTTTTTATGTACCTATACAATATCAAGGCTTCACTTTCTTCTGTTTGCTGGAAGATTCTGTTACTGCAGGGGAGCTCTGTAGCATGGGTGGAGGTTCAGATTCTCTCTGCAGATTTCTGATGCCTGTTACTGCAGCTTTATAGGGTTTGTACGGGGCCCTTCAGGTTTTGAACCTTTGGACTCAGCCATAGAAATGAAATCCAGGGATAAGTCCTTCAGCACGTGGGAAACTGGCGTATTCTTCTAGTGCTCTTTGGATATTCACGCTCGTGTGGATGCGTTATTTGGGGCAGGTTGAATGGTGGAATTCTAGCTAGTAGTTACTGGAGCATTCACACGCTTCCTTAATTCCACCTCTCAGTGAGCATCAACTATTCCAGAGTGAGAGCATAAAAGTTCCAGCTGCCTCAGTTCCTTCCAACTCCGACAGCTGAACGGATGAGGGTTTCTGGGTCTGTAGCTTATTAGCTAGTTGTTAATTTTATAGTTATAATTAGTAGTTTGTTGGATGGTTGATAGTTTACTGTTAGATTAAGTTAATTGTAAGTCTTCAGTATGGAGATGGCAGAGCAAAGAATAAAAATACCGGTTTTAAAAGATGTATGTCATGTCCGACAGTGTTTCTGGTGTCAAGCATGCATGCCAGATGCCTCGCATATTTGGGTGAGGGACACTCGCCTTCAGAAAGCTTGATTTGCTCAATTTTTACAGCATGGGCAAAAAAGGAGAGACAGAACCGACTTTGTGTGATTTTTATTACAAGAAGTGCTGTCAACAAAAACCATCCTGAACTGAGCAAGTACAAGGTTCAAATAAGTCTCAGGGACCAGCATTAGTTCTGAGTGAGTCTGGAGGGAAGAAGGATAAAACCTCCACCTTGGCACCCAGTGCTAAAGAATCCAGAAGTGGGAAGGATGTGAAGAGGAAAACTCTCTTGTGGTGTCGAGAGCTAATCTATAATGAGCTTGTTCCAAAGGTAAGAGCTAAGAAACTGTTGATGTAGGGGCAAAATAAGGTTCCAGTAACTAGTCCCAGCATGGCACTGCAGTGAATAATAGTTACAGCACAGGTTCATCAGTTGGAACCGTCTCCAGCTCCATCGGCAATTAACACGTGTCTCAGTTGAGCAGGCACAGAACATTCTGTTGGAACTGATTCAGTTCAAACTTTCTCTCCCAGGAAAGTACTTAAGTCAAGGTTTTTTTTGACTACTCCCACCTCCTAAGACTTCTGGGTTTCCAGAATGGATTTTTTTTTCTCCACCCTCCTTTATTCATCCTAGAAGAATGCCATCAGATCAGAGAATAGGAACAGAGTATTATATGCAACCTCATTCATTGGCTTTGTATATGTATGGACAAAGATATTTCTAATAGGGCTGTCAGCGATTAAAAAAAATTAATCGTGATTAATCGCGCGATTAATCACACTGTTAATAATAGAATACCATTTATTTCATAGCATCATAGAAGATTAGGGTTGGAAGAGACTTCAGGAAGTCATCTAGTCCAACCCCCCGCTGAAAGCAGGACCAACCTCAACTAAATCATCCCAGACAGAGCTTTGTCAAGCCAGGCCTTAAAAACCTCTAATGATGGAGATTCCACCACCGCCCTAGGTAATCCATTCCAGTGCTTCACCACCCTCCTAGTAAAATAGTTTTTCCTAATACATAACCTAGACCTCCCCCACTGCAACTTGAGACCATTGATCCTTGTTCTGTCATCTGCCACCACTGAGAACAGTCTAGTTCCATCCTCTTTGGAATCCCCCTTTAGGTAGTTGAAGGCTGCTATCAAATCCCCCCTCACTCTTCTCTTCTGCAGGTTAAATAAGCCCAATTCCCTCCACCTCTCCTCATAAGTCATGTGCCCCGGCCCCCTAATAATTTTCATTGCCCGCCGCTGGACTCTCTCCAATTTGCCCACATCCTTTCTGTAGTGGGGGGCCCAAAACTGGATGCAATACTTCAGATGTGACCTCAACAGTGTCGAATAGAAGGGAATAATCACTTGCCTCGATCTGCTGGCAATGCTCCTACTAATGCAGCTGTTATGCCGTTAGCCTTCTTGGCAACAAGGGCACACTGACTCATATCCAGCTTCTCGTCCACTGTAATCCTCCGGTCCTTTTCCGACTTAGCAGTTGGTCCCCAGCCTATAGCAGTGCATGGAATTCTGCCATCCTAAGTGCAGGACTCTGCACTTGTGGTTGTTGAACCTTATCAGTTTTTTTTGGTCCAATCATCCAATTTGTCTAGGTCATTCTGTGGACCCTATCCCTACCCTCCAGTGTATCTACCTCTCCCCCTAGCTTAGTGTCATACACAAACTTGCTGAGGGTGCAATCCATCCTATCATCCAGATCATTAATGAAGATGTGAACAAAACTAGCCCCAGGACTGACCCCTGGAGCACTCCGCTTGATACCGGCTGTCAACTAGATATTGAGCTGTTGATCACTACCCGTTGAGCCCCAGGATCTAGCCTGTTTAAATATTTTTGGATGCTTTCTACACTTTCAAATATATTGATTTCAATTACAACACAATACAAAGTGTACAATGCTCACTTTATATTTTTATTACAAATATTTGCACTGTAAAAAACAAAAGAAATAGTATTTTTCAATTCACCTCATACAAGTACTGTAATGCAATCTCTTTATCATGAAAGTGCAACTTACAAATGTAGGGTTTTTTGGTTACATAAGTGCATTCAAAAACAAAACAATGTAAACCTTTAGAGCCTACGAGTCCACTAAGTCCTCCTTCTTGTTCAGCCAATCGCTCAGAGAAACAAGTTGGTTTACATTTGCAGGAGATAGTGCTGCCCATGTCGTAATTACAATGTCACCTGAAAGTGAGAACAGGCGTTCTCATGGCACTGTTATAGCTGGTATTGCAAGATATTTACGTGCCAGATGAGCTCAAGATTCATATGCCTCTTCATGCTTCAACCACCATTCCAGAGGACATGCTTCCATACTGATGAGGCATGTTAAAAAAATAATGCGCTAATTAAATCTGTGACTGAACTCCTTGGGGGAGAATTGTATGTCTCCTGCTCTGTTTTACCCATTCTGCCATATATTTCATGTTATAGCAATGCCAGCTATAATAGTGTCATGCAATTATATATTAAATATTTGTCCTATCTTAAGTGAAGGTTCACTTCTTAGCCATATCAGCATACCATGTATCTGCGGATAGCACATTAGTTTTACTCTTAAAGTAGTTAAGAGGTTCTTAAAAAGTCTTCATAATTAATATCTTTCAATAAAAAAAATCCTAGACCATCTTGGGATTTGAACATAGTGCTTTCAAAATTGATGAAACTTCCCTTTGAACCTTCGGGAAACTATACATTATTCTATCTATTTAAACTGTTTTTGACAGCTGTCATTTCAGATGTATAAGTGAATTGTATGTTAATTGTTGATCTGCCATTTACTGTTTTTTTCATAAAGATAAAGTAATTCTCTATACAGACCTTTTTATCAAAGGTGGCATCAGATTTTCATGTAAACCAATATATAATTTTTCTGAACTTTCCTAAACCTCATACTCAGGATGGATGTTAGAAAGTCCCCAGAACTGTTTATTGCATATGAAAAGAAGATAAGGGTAAAGCTGTTTTTGTGCAAATTCTGTCAAGATGCATTAGATTGTAGCTTTGTAGTTTCTAAGGTTGGAAGGGACAATTGGGATCATCTAGTCTGACCTCCTCTATAGGACAGGCCATAGAATTCCCCCAAAATAATTCCTAGAGCGTATCTTTTAGAAAAATATCCAGTCTTGATTTAAAAATTGTTAGTAATGGAGACTCCGCCTAGACCCTTGGTAAATTGTTCCAATGGTTAATTACTCTCACCATTACATTTATTTCTCATCTGAATTTGTCTAGCTTCAACTTACAGCCATTGGTTTGTGTTATATCTGTCTCTGCTAGATTGAAGGTACTTAGATTGTAAGCAAGGTGCTCTTGAACCTTCTCTTTGTTGAGCTCCCTAGATTGAGCTCCTTACATCTGTCACTGTAAGGCATGTTTTCTAATCCTTTAATCATTTTCCTGCGCTGAACCCTCTCCAATTTATCCACGTCCTTGAATTGTGGTTACCAGAACTAGACACAGTATTCCAGCAGCGCTTACACCAGTGCCGAATACAGAAGTAAAATAACCTCTCCTATTCAATATTCCTCTGTTAATGCGATCCTGGGAAGCATACACTCTTTTTGGCCAGGACCCTGCTCATTTGGCTCATAATTGTTTTCAGTTTTGTAAAATAGGCCTTGTTAAAGCTGTGTATGTGTGTGTGCGCGCGTGCGCACACACACACCTCTATATATACACCTCTACCTTAATATAACGCTGTCCTCGGGAGCCAAAAAATCTTACCGCGCTATAGGTGAAATCACGTTATGTCTAACTTGCTTTGATCCGCCCCTCCCCCCCCCCCCCCCCCCCGAGCACTGCTTTACTGCGTTGTATCCGAATGCGTGTTATATCAGGGTAGAGGTGTATATAAAATACTACTGGTCTGGACTTGATCACATTTATAACATGCAAGCTGAATAAAGTCCTGATCACTTGTGCCTAAGCTACCATTCATTTTTAGTTCTGTGCTCAGTTCTCTTTATCTCTTAGGACCAGGTATAATATATAATGCTCTATGAGCTAAGATGTGAAAAAATTATCTAATATGTTGGCTGCAACACTCTTTGAATTAAGAAATTGTCATCTATAATGTTTAGAAATTCCAAGGATGTTTTAGTACTGGCAGCATGAGACCTCCAGCATATGTCACTCAAATTGAAGTCCCCCATGATAACAGTTTTTGTTCCAACATATTATAGATGAGTGCATATGTAGGCAGTCATCCTGTTCCCCAGGATGATGTGGTGGTCTGTAGCAGTCATCAACTACTATGCCATCTTGTTGCTTTATCTTTTAGGACATTGAGCCATAAGCATTCAAAATAATTTTCTTCTGCATTATTAGGGACGTGGAAATAAGTAATGCCACTTTTTACATAGTGCCACTCCCATTTTTCCCATTTGATCCTTCCTAAATAGGTCATAACCATTGATTTAACATTCCAATCATGTGGATCATTCCGCCAGGTTTCAGTAATACCAGCTAGATCAAATTTATGCTCATAAGTGAGCATTTTCTGTTTCTCTTGTTTGTTACCTAGATTCCTAGCATAGTGTATAGGCAATTCAAGATTTTTTTCTGTTTATGTTCTTTGGTTTCTTGGATAAATTTTGTTCTCAACATCTTGATTTTGTTCTGAGGGCTCATATCTTCCTCCTTTGTACCCTCCCCTTTTGCTATTAGTTTAATTCCCTCCTGACTACTCTAGCCAGCCTGTCCCCAAGGAGATTAGTCCCCCTTCTGCTGAGGTGGAGGCCTTCCAAACTATACAGCCCTCTCTAATTGTAGAACGTGTTCAGTGTTCCACCTAACCACAGCCTTTCACCCTACCCCACTTACCTATCTATTTTTACAAAAGATTTCTTTTCAAATTCTTATAGATCCACCAAACGTGCATATCATTGGAAATCTGCCGTTCAGTGTTTCAACTCCTCTGATCATCAGGTGGCTTGAAAATGTTTCCAATAGAGATGGACCTTTTGTTTATGGCAGAACTCGGATGACTTTGACTTTTCAGAAGGAAGTAGCAGAGGTAAGTTTTGTTATTGGCTTATTAAAGACTTAAAATTGGACAAATTATTTCAGCACCTAATTACTTTAGTGGTAGATGAGAAAAGCCTGAGAGAGATTTTGTTGACTTACAGGATGTTTTAAAACTGCCTGATAGTCTGTACTTCTCTGAAATTGTAATTTTAAGGCTGGAAACCTGGCACAGTGCTTAAGTTTCTGTATGCTTAGCTACAAATTATACAGTTTAATATTAATTTAAAAATCTGCTCAGTTCTTTTCATTGCACTGTTTATAAAAAGTTTCTTCTTATGTGGGAGATAAATCTCCCTTAAGCATTGAAACATTTCAGTCTTGTTTTCTCTGAAATCTGACTGCTTCATTCCAAGTAACTTCCACAGCATGCTCCTTTTCTGTCTTCAACTATTTCCTTCCTCATCAGCTGACATGACATTTTGAGTTAGCACTTAATCTTGTAAGTAATATTTTACCCTGCTTTATTTTAGACCTCCCTTGCTAACAGAAGATTTTCAGATTTGAAATATGTCAATCACTGATTCCCACCAATGATTAAACACTTCAAACATAGGGAATTTCTTGTCAGTGGAGCCCATAGACGCTGGTCTTTGCTTTCCTGAATATGATCTTGATGCCAGAAATCTGAATGGGACCATTGCCAATCTCTTCACCATACCCTGACAAGAATAAAACTGAATGCACCAATCAATTTCCAATTCTAAGAACTGCTGGAGCAGTTTTTGACGTGGTTACATTTAATTTGAAAACTGAGGAACTTGATGAAAGTGAAATTGATCTGCCTGCTCTCCACAGACTCTCAGATGTTTCTGGGTCAACTGATAATCAGCTGACTCACTGTAAAATGCCCTCAGACATTTTTTATAGTTTATTTCATTATCAGTGTTTGAGAAAACCAGATTGCCATTTTCTCAACCACTTCATTGTTCTGTAAGTATTCGGTTTTGTTTGTTATCTGAGTGTATATTCTATGTGTTGCACTCAAAAGGTTAAAGTAGCTGCTCCAAACTGAAAACCAGGTTGACGTTAAGTTTTACCTGCAGGGTCTTTGTGAATTGTGTAAATGAGAAATACAGTGATTGTATGCCATAAATTAAATCTCTGCTGTTATTTCGGGTACCTAGAACGTTACTCCGATACCTAGTGCTCCCATCATTCTGCTACATTTACTGTAGTTTTTGCAAGAAGAGGGTTCGAGATAAGTACTTAAGTGGTTCCAGTAGATGGCTGTAGAGAACATCTGGGACAAGTAGTCTGTGTATTGTGAATGTGAAATAAAGCAGCCGCCTTTTATCATCGCTGAGTCCATGTGATTTCTGGCACAAAAGATCCAGTTCTTTTTCCCAAAATACTTCATAACATAAGAGCTATTAGCCTAAACATTAAAAATGGCTAATAGGCTAGGCTTTAAAGTATAAAGTGGAAAGATGTGGAATGTTATGATAGCAACAAAAAAGAATTACAAAGAGAATTGAGAACATAGAAACACTCCGTACTTTATATAGCTATAACCAGCTGTTGTGCCTTTAGGGTTTTTTTTCCCAACATGACATGCAGATTATAGTGTTTCTGCACCCAACATAGCTCAAATGACATGCAAAATAGCATACCCGTTAAGTTCCTTGTATTTAGAAAGCTGAAAAGACCGAACATTATAAAGTGGAGTGATGTTCTCAAGGTCATGGAATGAGTCGGTGGTGGTGGTTGTTGTGTTTACACTGTAGGAACTTGTGTTTCTTGGTTCTCATTTATTTAAATGTGTGTGATTCCCATGAATATTTTATAAAAGAGAAGATCAAAGCCTTTCAGTGTTATGGTTCACATTTCCTTTATTTATATGAGTTGGTATGCCTTTTTGGGAAATAACCTGTTTCTTTTTACTGAAGGTAGTGTATCTTATGGTCAGCTAGGAAACTGGGAGTGAGAATTTCTAGGTTTTATTCCTGGATCTGCCACTCTCTATTTAGGCCTTAGGCAAGTTGTTTCACCTTTCTTCCTCCGTTTAACTGTTTGGATGTAGATATCCAGGATATAGGTGTCTTATAAATACTTAAAATGGACTAGTAGAAGAACAGGAATAACAACACTTAGCCAGATTCACCGAGGTGTATGGAGATATATGTTTAGATCATCGGATGAAAGATACTAGTAAACAGAATTTCTATTTTTGTTGGAAGAAAAAAAAGTGTGACCAAAAATACTTATTACTGTTATTTTTTACTTGGCACAAAATCAGACATTGCCCATATATCGATTTTAGATGGCATGAGAAGCTTGAAAGACGAAAAAGGGCAACTGCAAGAAAAAAAGTGATGATACGGATTCTGACAGTAAATGTCTTTGTACAACTTTGTGGCACATAACTTACATTTTCTTGCCTGGAGTTTTCAGGGAAGTTGAACTGTTGTTGAGATGAAATGACTGAAGTGGTTAAAGTGCTAGTGTGGACCAAACAAAATCAAGTGTTATGATCTCTTTCTGAAATAACATTGAAAATGATTTTGCATTTTCTACATTAGCACTTAAACCATCTGTAGTGTCAGTACAGAAGTTTTCCGCAACAGTTCAGTTTCCTAGTGTATGCAAGGCTTCAGTTAGCCATGCCAACATTTCAATGGTACTGTGTTCACTGGAGGGCACATTGGATGCAGCTATTGCCATCAGATATCCATGTCATCTTTTTCATCTGTATATATTGTGAAAACAAAGGTGATGTGACAAATGAGGACATGAATCACCTTACGATATTTCAATGCAATAAGGGCCACTTCTAATGTTCGGTGGCATTCTGTACATATCATTCTTTGTACAAATACCTTGAGGTCTTGTCTACACTGGCTAAATATACAAAACACAATTCCTACCAGATCATGAGCACTGTAGTGTAGACAGGACCAGTTTTTACCACTTTTAACTAAAATATCTGGAAGTCACAGGAGCCTTCTTTATTCTACTGCTTCCTCATGTTTTCATACCAGTTCAGTTGAACTGAAGTTAGGACTTATTGAAAAATGTATGAAAAAATTCCCATGTGTTTCTGTAGCTTAGCAAGGGAGGTTCTGTGTGGTACCCCGTGGCGTGTTTTCCAGCTGCAAACAGAGGCACCAACAGCAGATAGAGGTTACATTTCCACCTACTCCACTCAATATTATTTCTCAACCTGATTGTTCATTATGTGACCTGCAACACTGTTTCATTCGTAGCTCCATTATACTTAGTTTCCAATAATGCAGAACTATTGTGGTGGTTATTTACAAAACTAGTAATTGTGGCTTTGTATGTCTTTTGGGCACTTTTTTTGGAAATTAAGAGATCTTCAGAGCTGATTTTTAAGTGAAAAAAATTTGAAGATATGTTGCCTCATTTTTATTAAACTATTTCATTTAACAATATTTTTAAAATGTCATCCAGTTATTGAGGAGGGAAAAATCAACCTTATCTTTGTAATGAGTGCAGATGGATTTACAGGGAATAATACTTTTATTTGCTTCCTTATACTGAGTCTGTGAGAACCTCATTTGACTAATATTTGATCTCGCAAGAATTAAAAAAGACCAGAAAAATGAACACCCAAACATGGACATTGGGAACAAAGGAGGCTTTGAGAACATTGTCACCCAATTCTGTCTTCAGCATGAGCCCTACAAGCAGATCTGTTCAGGTGGCTCCCAGAACCGTTTTTTATATCAGAGAAGCTCCACAGAAGTGCAGGGAACTACCTGTGCAGATTTAACTACAGGTTTGGGGTAATAAATTGTATGTAATTCAGATATCTTGATAGGCATGTTAGAAAAACTTGAGGGTTTGAATGTTATTTTTGATCTTTGTATTTACTTTTAAGAGGGTGCCTTTAAAAAAAATATATATATATATATATATATTTATTGTTACTCTTGGTTTTAAATATCCTTACCTTGGATTAAGTGTCAAGTTGACAGAGCTTTAATATTCTTTCCACTTGGTCAGTCTGGATTCATTGACTTATAAATGACACTCTGATTATTCCATAGAGGCTCGCAGCCACCACAGGAAGCAGGCAACGTAGCAGACTGTCCATCATGTCTCAGTACCTCTGCACTGTTCAAAACTGTTTCACAATTCCAGGTCGAGCCTTTGTTCCAAAACCAGAGGTGAGTCATCTTTGTGCATTGACCTTGCTAGCAGGAGATACATGCTACAGTTTCATCTAATTCTTTATAATAACCGCAATTTGTACAAAAAGGACTGATCCTGAGAGATGCTTAAAGCCATTGGAATGAGTGGGAGTTGAGGGCACACAGCACCTTTCATGATCAAGGCCAAAAGCAATGTGGACCTGATCCTGAAAAAGACATTGCAGAAATTCAGTAGACACTCAGAGATGAGTAATAAAATGACAGGAGGCATGGAAAGCCTTCCATATGAGGAGAGCTTGAAAAGGTTGTGACTGTTTACAGAGGAGATGGTATAAAGAAGTTAAATAAGAGAATATGGGAAACACTCAGTGAAATTGAAATATGGTAAATTTAAAATTGATAAAAGGAAATATCTTTTACATCACATACAGTTACCTTGTGACAGTCAGTTCCACAGGTTATCATTGAGGCCAAGAGTTTAGTGGGACTCAAATAGGGTTAAACATTTATATGGATAACATTCACAGTGACATTAGATCGGATATTTTTAAATTGTCATGTTTCAGGGAATAAACAAACCACTAAGTGAGAGGGTCAAGAAAATTCTTCTGCTATGGATAAGCTATTCCTTAATTGTCTACTTTGATGATTCTTGTATCTTGCTTTGGAGCATCTGGTACCAGTCACTTCTGAAAGAGGATATTGGACTAGCTGGATCTGCTGGGCCGATCAGATAGATCAATTGTTCGTTTTTTGTTTTTTTTTCCTGCTCCCCTTGAAGACAGTGGTAAAACTCTCATTGACTTTGTTGTGGGATTGGACCATAAACTAGGATTGCAGTATAAACTAGTGAATACAAGGTTTAACATTTTTATAGAATGTAAAAAAGTTGGGGCTAGATTCACAAAGTTAACTTAAGCATTACAACACCTAACTCCTAGGTATCCTGCTGCCCAGTGGAATTCACAATCATGAGTTAGACGCCCAAATCTCCCATGCATTGTATGGGGAGAGTTAGGTACATAAGAGATGCACAGAAGCCAGCAAACTAACCAGTGGGAAATGCTGAGAAGCAGCTTTCTTTTGTATTGATTAGGTGTACTCTGAGCATAGCTACTGTATTGGGCCGTGCAGATGAGAGAGGCAGAGAAATGCCTAGTCTGAAAATTCTATCAGGGCTTATGCAGTTTTGCATTTGCCCACCAGCAAACGCTTAGGCACCCAAGAAATGTAGGCACCTTCAAGGTTAGGTGGCAGCTTAGTGGTGGTTTTGTGAATGACAGGGTGGTTAAATGTTGGACATAAGGCACTTATAGAGGTGAGTAGGCACCTCAGTCCTTTTGTGAATCTAGCCCCAGATACCTACATTTCCCTTCTTTTGATTAATTTTTCTCCTTTAAATAGACCACCTTTATCGATGGAATCAGATCAGTGCTTCCACAATTAGAATGGTACAATTTTGAGTGCACACAGTAATGGTACTTACACTTTTTCTCTGAGGAAGATCCTCAAAGCAAAATACATTATATGGGCTCTATACTGCTTTGTACTTCATTCATTAATGCTGAACAGTGACAGCACATTGATTCTAAAGTTTCATCTAGCAATAAACATCTTTGTGGGAATTAATAAAATAGTTTTAAAATATTTAGTGACAGAACATAAAATGAAAATATTCCTTAAGCAGATTAATAGCCAGTGAGCAACTGTAAAACATTTGATTGGGATATGAGTAAACATTTAGAGAGGAAAGTTTAAAAACAAAATATCAGGAAAGTGATCCTCAGGCATAAGGGGGATGCTTAGCTGCAACAGAGCATTAGTGAAAGTACAATATATAAATCAGTCTGATCAACTCGCAGTTCAGCTGCTACAGTGCTACTCACATGCTGTTCAGAAATATTTTAGGGCTGCTCAGTGTATAGCAGCTTTGGAGTAAATTGCGGCTGGAGGCAACTGAGTGAAGCACTACCACTGAAAAGGCTTAGAATAATGCAGATTATTAATGTTTTCTGATGGCAGTGGGGAAATCTGTTTCAATAAGTGAGTGTTTTCCCCCTCTTCTTACTTCTAAAGTAAACCATTCTTTTGGACTGTGATTTGAAAACTGCTTATTGAAAATAGCAAGGCCTCTTAACTAAAGGAAATAACTGATTAATGAAATATCTATGCATATTTCTAAAGTGTGTTGTTTTAAATGTTTTACAATCCCATTCCAAGGGATGAGCCAGAGCTGGTCACAAGTTACACTTGTGACATCCCAGTCCTTTCTGTAGCAGTGTATTGGTATATCAAAAACTGTCCTGTAATGTTGAAGAGGTTTTTAAAGAAACCTTAAACAAATGACACATCTAACATTGGAGTTTCATGAGTACATGCCAAAATGTTGGAGCTGGGTCAGTTTGTTTAAATATATTTTGTCACACACACACATCCAGGATGTCACCTGATGTGACATAAAAAAATTGCCCTCTCCCTCTGTGATGTTGCACTCCATATGTTTTATGGAAATATGTTTATAAGTGTGAATATCATGTAACTGAAATATGCTTCATGCAAAAGGTCTCTTGTAAGGTATCATTACAAAGCTTATGATCTACTGAGTGTGTTCATCCTATTTGTTTGCATGTATTATTTCTATGTCTGGAGTTAGGAAAATAAGATATGAACTTGTATTACTGATGTGTAAACATTAAGTGGAAGCCATTAAGTGTCCTTCAGAATCAATGAACTGTGAATGAGTTTGTTTACCTGCAAGCTTTCCTGTGTTCGTGTAAGCCAGCCCAGGAAGAATGGTGGAATCCATCTTAAATCTGGTGCTTTTCCATTTAGAAGGAGGAGTGGGGCTCCAGAGAGACAAAAGATTCCCACCTCCAGTGGTGAGCTGGAACCCGTTCCCACCGGTTTGCAGGAACCGGTTGTTAAATTTAGAAGCCCTTTTAGAACCGGTTGTTCCGGGACAACCGGTTCTAAAAAGGCTTTATTTAACAAAGGCTCGGGCAGCTGTCCACCCTGCCCCCAGCCCCAGCTCATGTCCCCCTCCTCCTCTGAACGCTCCGCCCCCTTTTCCTCCCCCTCCCCGCGAATCAGATGTTCGCGGGAAGCCTGAAAGAAGCAGCAAGCAGGCTGGCAGGCAGGTAGGCAAGCTGGGGTGGGGGGAGGGGGCTCCAGGGAGGCGCAGCGAGGCCCAGCCCGGCCGAACAGCTCCCTCCGGCCCCGGCCCCCTCTGGCCTGGCTTCCCTGGCTCCGGCCCGGTCCCGGCCAAGTGCCCCGTGGTGCCAGTGCCGGCCGAGCGGCTCCGGCCCGGTCCCGGCCGAGTGCCCCAGCCCAGCACTGCGGCCACCCTGGCCGAGCGCCCCAGCCCCAGCTGAGCGCTCTGGCCCCCCCTTCCCCCTTTGGCCCCAGCGCCCCGGCCGAGCGCCCCAGCCTGGCCTAGGCCCCAGGCAGCATGGTAAGGGGGCAGGAGAGTTCAGGGGATTGTGGGGGGGTGGATGGGGTTGGGGCGATCAGACGGCAGGAAAGGGGGGTTGAAGGGGGGGGGGGGGGGGGGGGGGGGGGGGCAGTTAGGAAGGACCAGGGGATGGATGAGGCGGTGGGGGGCAGTCAGGGACAGGGATTCCAGGAGCAGTCGGGGACAGAGAGAAGGGATGGTTGGATGGGGCAGGGGTCCCAGGGGGCCATCAGGAAAGAGAGGAGGGGTTGGATGGGGTGGCAGGGGGCATTCAGGGGACAGGGAAGGGGGGTGGATGGGGCAGGGTTCCCGGGGGGCCGTCAAGGAACGTGGGGGGTTGGATGGGGCAGGAGTCCCGGGGGGGGGGGGGCACAACCCCCTCATGGGATGAGGAGGAGGGAACCTGTTGTTAATATTTTGGCAGCTCATCACTGCCCACCTCATAAAAGGGGGTGGAAGAGAACAAAGGGAGGTCCCAGTTGTGAGAGAGCCCCTGCTTTTCACCTAATGTGCCTGCTGAACCTAACAAGGAATTGTGACGGGTTGGATCACAGAAACCCCCTTGGGAGCTGCCACACGATGTGCAAAGACTACCCCTGCTTCTGTTTTCCCTGCCAGCTCAGGACTCCAGCACCCTGTCTTGCTGAGCCAGACACTCCCGTCTGGCTCCAGACACAGACCCAGGGTCTGAATCACTTGTCCCAAAGCTGCAAGTTTACCTGAAAACAGCTCGCAGTAGCGTGCTTGTCTTTAGCACTCAGATGCCCAACTCCCAATGGGGTCTAAACCCAGATAAATCCGTTTTACCCTGCATAAAGTTTATGCAGGGCAAACTCATAAATTGTTCGCCCTCTATAACACTGATAGAGAGATATGCACAGTTGTTTGCTCCCCCAGGTATTAATACATACTCTGAGTGAATTACTAAATAGAAAGTGCAGAGCTCTTCTGGGGAGACTGCTCTCCCCTGCCTTAGCCCATTTCTAGGTCTTTGTCTCCTCTTCTGGGCTGCATTGTTTTTCCTCCAGCCTTGTTGTCTCCCAGATTCTTTGCTCTTAACCTTCTCTCCCCCACTTGTGTTCACTCCCCCCCCCCCCCCCCCCCATTTCCTCCCCCCCCCCCCCCCCGCCCTCCATTTCCTCTGCATCTTGAGCCTCTGTGTGTCGCACATTGCTAATTACACTCAAAGCTACCTGGAACTTCTTACTGACAGCATGGAGAAAAGACTGCACTCAGTCAGGGGCACTAAACTTCTACAATTATTTTTTTAAAGACCTGTTGTTTTGTTGGCCATTTACTCCGTCCAACTTTCAGTTTTTATAAAGTAATATCAGTGAATCCTAGTTTCCTTTTATAGCAGTAATGTGTGAACCGAAAGCAAATGAGGAAAACCTAGAGCTGGGGCCAAAATCTCAACTTGGTGCTGGTCATCCCCTCCTCTCCAGCAAAGTTGAGGGCATGGCAGCATTGGTGTAGTCAAAACTGGGGCTACTGCAAACCAGCCTCCTGAATCAGGTAACTGTAACTGGATCCCTGTTGCCTCCCACTCTCCTATGTTAAATAGGGCTCCACCACCTGAGAATCTGGCTCACAGACTGTTGATAGGCTGTTAGCTGGGAATGGGTTGATCAGAATGATGTCCTGTAATCCCCTGGCTTTCTCTGATTAGTACCCTTCAAAAAAGACAACATGCTTAGTTAAGCTTTTATTTATTGAATATTTTTCTCTAAACTAAAGCAAATAGTGACTATTTCAAGCACAAAAGAAACAGAAATCAGCAGACAAAAACATTGCAGCTATTTTTCACACTCCTTTTGCCACATTTTGCTTTATGACTCCTGCTGTCTTGGTAGATTTATCCTCTAACTTCTTGCCATGATCCTTGAGAGTTTGACTACCACACAACTTTCATTAGATACCAATACTGGATGTGGAGCTGCCTCCCCCCCCCCCCCCCCCGGAAAGTTGTTGAGGCGCTTGTGAGTTAAACAAAAAGCTCTTGCTTAGATTTTGCATTGGTAAATAAAGAACTTCTGATTCTTCTATATAAGTAGTCTTGGCAAAGGAGTCTTTCTTAGCTGCTTATGTAACAATTGGAGTCTTCAGTTTTGCTTACAACATGCAAATCAATATTTTTTGTGTCTTTCCCAAGACTTCTTTTTTGGTTCTCGTTTTCTCTGGTGACTTTTAAAAAATACTGATTTAAATTTACAGGCTAGAGATGCTCCTGATTAAGTACAGGACATGCAACTAAATTTGACATGCAAATATTTTTGGAACAATAATACTTCAATTAATCAGTTCTCCAGAAAAATATAGGTGTTTCAAGAAAACTATACAACTCTAAATGTATACACTTTTACAACATAAACTCAACACAACTGTCTTGGAGTGTTACGGTGCACTAGGCCACTGTCCCTAAATAACTTTGGCTTTTTCAGTTGTGGTTCTGGCTAAGTCTGCACCACTGAATTACTGCTGATCTGGCACAGTTGCCAGTGATGGTACAAAACAAACTGCATCATAAAATAGGCAGAAAATTCAAATGCTCACTGTTAACATATAATATAAGGCAAGTTCTCGTAACTCAGAGCTAATGGATATATGATAGACACTGTCGTGTGTACAAAAGCATTTCTCTCTTTATAAAAGTCCATAACAAAAGATTAAGCTTCACTCCTTCCACATCATTCAGATTTGTCTTTATTTGATGCTTACTACATTAATCTATTTTAAACTAAAGTTCTACCATAGTATTTTAATGATTCATGGGCTAATAATCTGAGCACTAAAAAGCTGTATAAGAATAAACAAGACATCTTCTAGTACCTGACTGAATTGTGAGGAACTTGTCCAGAGTCGTATCCCCAGACATTAAAACCTAGGTCCACTCCTCTTTTATCCCCTCACTTACATGAGCAAATTCACATAATTTTTTTTTTAACATCTTGGACAATATTTGACATGAGACATTTCCTACAAATGTCCAATAAGTTCTGCATGCTGGAAAGAAGGTTCTGAGGCTTTAGAAACATTCACCAAGTTAATTAAACTGACAAAGTATTTGTAAACTAAGATGCTGTCATTGACCACTGCTGTATATGGCATATTGCAGTGGGTTTCATCCATTGACTTCAACGGGTGTTGGATCAGGCTCTATGAAATTCAATTTTAAAAGGACCAAAAATTGATAGGGTTCAATAAATAATGAATAAATAACAGAAGGTGAAATACTCCACTAGTTAAAGGCTAGTGGTTTGCTTTGTAGAGGAAGGAAGATAGAAGTCAGGGAGGGTGCAGATTTTTCTTGTGCCTAAATGTGTAGCCAGTGGGTTAAAGCTTCCAAGTATTTCCTCAGTCATGATGACACTTCTTTTGTCGTTTTCCTCCTCAAACCGAACAGTTGTTGTTTGGTGGTAGATTGCCAGCAGTTGGAGACTGCTTAGTAGACATTTCTTTTAAAATAAAAAATGGAACCCACAGCAGGTGGGGATTTTTTGGGGCCATTTTTGGCAATATCTCAATGGCAGCATTAGCTCTTCAGCTCCTGATATGCCGATATACAATGTGGCTGCGTTTTTTAAAAAGAAATCTAGTTACCATGGCAGTTGGGAGCTGGAAATGAAAGGCAGATGTGGCTGTGATTAAAAGCAATGCATGGGGCTTTACATAGAGGGAGAGTTGGTTTTGTTTGTGCCATAATTAAAATGAAATTCTAAAAAATAAATAAATCATAAATTTTGGTACATTACTGATATCCTGTATTTGCTGAATAGATTTCGTTTTGTGTTTAACTGTCTGTGCTGTAACTAACCATTAGTTTAATTGCACTGTTTGAATTGGTTCCTTTCTCTTCAGTAAATTTCAGTTGGAAAGCCAAAGAATTTGGTTTGAAAAAATCAGCAAAAAAAAAAATGCTTGCAGCAGATATTTATGCTTTATTTCCTGCCATCTTTTTTCCTGATTTTAATTACAAATAAAAATACCTTGTTAAAATGTAATTGCAGCCTTGACATTAAGAACAGTTAAGTGTTGTTTTTTTTTAATCTAAAGTAAACAAAAAAACCCCAGCTGATAGACTTTACTATATTTACACGTAGTCCTTCAGGTTGTAGCCTGCATTGTTCTCTTGCTGTGTGGCTGGGAACTGTTGTTGCTTAGTAGGGTAAATCCATGCTCCCTGCTGCTTTTTAAAACAGGATGTGCAGAAGATCACACCTGCAATGAACAGAAGTCCTGCTGAAATGAATCCAATATAAACAGCTCCTCCGGGTTCATTTTTACTGCTCTCTGGGACTGTTGGGTCCATAAAATTTGAAATTATTTCTCTTGTGTACCAGGATGTTGGTACCAACTCAAAGATTCCTGCAAGGATGAAGCAGACCCCTCCAGCAGAAGAAGTGTAGCTTTTGGTGTCCTTGTCCCCTCCCAACTTTGTGCACTTCATTCCTACTGTGGAGATGCAAATCCCAAAAGCTGATAGGATGCAAGACAGGACCATGGTCGTCCGTGCAGCCTGGATGTAGACAGGGAGGGATAGGACTGAATATTTCAGAGTGCAGCTAAACATCCCGGTGCTGTACCATGTGCAGTCCATCCAGAGCCCTTGCATCTGTGTTATAGCTGTTATGATATTTGAACCCACGTCTGCATTTACTTTCCAGTTGGGCAGTAAGGTGGCTGTGATGGCACCAAAAACACCCAACAAAGCTAAAATAAAAGCAAAGAACTGTAGACCTGCTGATGCCATGATGATTATCTTCTGTCACCTTTTGTCTGCCCGTTCCTCTTCTGTTGTAAACGTATGTAGCTGGCTGATGGCTACAGCCTTGGCTGGGAAGCTGTCTGTGTGTGACAAAAAAAGGAGGGGAGGAGAAGGGCAGGGGGAGAGAAAGGCGAAATCAGGAAACAAAAAAGCTTGCATTTAAAATAAGAGCTATCTGAATGAGTATCTGAACGTGACCCTGCAGCAGATGAGAAGCCTGCAGAACAGCTGAGCAGCTGTACACAAGGCACTTGAACATAAATGTTTACAAATGGACAGTGTTTTAGAGATCGATAACAAGAAAGAGCTGCCCTTTCATATGTGACTAAGCCATGAGCTAAAACTTGCTCCACCAAAGTTATGTTTAATGGTAGCATCCAGATTTTTGGCTTATTAGGCAAAGTGAATGCTGTATATAAAATTATAGAATTTGGCAAACATAGTGGGGGACAATATATTTTACTCTTCCAGTACTTGACCTTAATTGTGTAATAGGAATTGGCATATAGCTGTTAATTGATTTTTTTAAAATAAAAATATTGATAACATTTTCTATTCGTTCTAAAATGTTCTTGTTTAAAAATAGCAACCACTCTTGTGTCTAATAATACTATCACTGAATTACACATTTAGGGGGAGGAGCAAAGAGGGTCAGCTTCATTTAAAATATATTTACAATTAGGCTCTCATTTGTGTAACCCTTTTCTGAATTTTCTCTTTAGTTCCAGAAACATGGTCCTCAGAGCACATGAAGGATTTTAGCAGCAGTTTTATGATTGTCAGCACAAACAAATAATGATTGCACTGCCATTCAGCTGACCTGTCAGTCTTAGGTTCTATAGAACGTCTGTCACTGTTGGATCTGTGGTATTTCTGTGACATGAAGGGATTCCAGTCAGTAACTCTTTGTTAAATCTAGTTTTAGTTGCTGAGTGCCTGGTGACTTTGGGAGCTGAGGCTTCTCAGCACCTTGCAAGATCATGCCCTAAGTCTCTGCCTTAAAAATCTTTCCCTAAAATTGAAGCTTGATGTCCAAATAAAGTGTCTGGCCGAAAAACAAACATTCCCCCCCAGTCATTTTAATATTATCGTTTACAATTGTTTTTATCATAATAAGAAAAAATATCGTTCTTAGTGACTTTTGAATTTATTCATCTCCGATCACTATAGGGTTGTCAACCCTCCAGAATTGGCTGGAGTCTCCAGGAATGAAGGATTAATATTTAATTAAAGATTGTCATGTGATGAGTCCTCAAGGAATATGTCCAACTACAACTGGCAACCCTAGATCACTAAGACTGGGAGAAAAAACCTGGGGTTAATTTACAATATAACCTTTATTGTATGCAGTGTTGTGGTTGTGTCGGTGTCAGGATATTAGACAAGGTGGGTGCGGTAATATCTTTTATTGGACCAACTTCTGTTGGTAAGGGAGACAAGCTTTTGAGCTGCACAGAGCTCTTCTTCAGGTCTAGGAAAGGTACTGAGTGTGTCAGTGAGACACACTCAGTACTTTTCCCAGGCCTGAAAAAGAGCTCTCTGTAATTCAGAAGCTTGTCTCTCTCACCAACAGAAGTTTGTTGAATAAAAGATATTACCTCACCCACTTTATCTCTGATACAACCTTTAGCCTAGATTCTGCCACCTTTATACCAACTGTACCATAATCTGTGGCTTATCCCATCTAAATTAATATGGCTTGACCCTGTGCTCACGGAAGTCTGTGGCAAGGCTCATATTGACTTCAGTAGTACAGGATTAGTCCCAATGTGAGTAAGAAGGCCAGAAGACTCCCTTAGATATTTTTAGGGGGGGGAAATCTAGCTACTGCGGTGGAGATGGGATTATAACTATGCACGTTCATCTGGAGAGAGATGATTCAACAAAAAAAATCATTATTTTTACAGGTGGAGTTAATGTACATTAGCCTGATTAACAGATTAGCTACATCATCTGTGGACAAAAGCCTACAATTAAAAACCAAACAGTTCTAAAAACAGTATAGTCCATTCACTGAGTAATAGGCTTTCATTTAAGAAGAATCTGTTTCTCTTTTTTTTTTTTTTCTTTTCAATGCATAGTGTTCTCCAGGGATGTAGTAGGAGAAGCTAATATGTGCTGTCAGCTTTTTAAAAAAAAAAAAAAAAAAAAAAGCATTGAAAATGTCTGGTGCGACAGCCTTATTTTTTGTCTTGCTGAGTTGGGCACTTCTTGGGATGAGAGACTTTGTTTTTAAAAAGCTTCATTTGTACTGTTATATGAATGAGTCATGAACTAAAAATATATATTTACACATGGGAGCCTGTTGTGTACCAAAGTGTATGTGTTGTGAAAACCAATTATGTATTTAACTGATGAAATACTTACTTTTACAGGGGAGGGAGGTTGAGTGGAGGGAAGAGGGCATTTGTACCCAAAAGAGTGAAACCATTTTGGAGGCATTCTGTAGCTGGAGTTGATACTGATTATTTTATACCCTTTTTATAAAATATCTTAATGAGGTTAGTTAAATACAAACCTTTTAAAAAATATTATTGCAGTGCCGTTGAAGTATGAAATGATCCTGTAAAAATGATTGTGGGGTTTCACATTTGTGTCTTAATAACTTTCACATCAAATTTGCTCATTTCACAAGTAAAATTATGTCAAGTATCAGGGGGTAGCCGTGTTGGTCTGTATCTACAAAAACAACAAGGAGTCTGGTGGCACCTTAAAGACTAACAGATTTATTTGGGCATAAGCTTTCGTGAGTAAAAACCTCACTTCTTCGGATGCATAGAGTGAAAGTTACAGATGCAGGCATTATATGCTTGTAAGTAAAATTATGCTTTTTCTAACTCACCAGCTCTGCCAGTTCAGCTAAAGATCTGAAAATCAAACCTCTGCACTTTGGTTTGCTCAGCATCCACAATAATAAAGAATCTATAGTTTGATGTTAGGTTTAAGTGCTTTCTTGGGACCTATGCTTAACTCTCTCCCTGTTCAGGAGAGCACTTCCACACTTGCTTAAATCCCATTAGCATAAATTCAAGCATGTGCTGCCCTAAAAGGGACGCTTTCCTGAATTGGGACCTTAGTGAAAAGTTCTGTTGATGGACAAACCAGAATAAAATCCAATCACTTTTCCATAACTATGACAGTTCTGCAAAACTAACAAGAAATTAAAGGGAGTAAAGTTGTCACTAAAATCGGACTGTATAATTTTGAATACTCAGGGAACAGAGGTGCTGTGTAAGAAAGTGCCATTTTTACATATTCACGTTTCTGACCATAAACACACACCAACTTTGCTGCTTAGGCTGGCACTTTTTTTAAACTCATGGTATTGAAGAGGAATTTTTTCAGTCACGTTACAGATGGAGGGTCAGGCTACATTAACAAAAGCCAGAACACTTGCAGTAATGTAATACCAAAAATATACATTTATGAGCGTGGACACAATTCCCTTTAAAATGATTGAATCTTCTGGGAGTCAGGTTGAATAGAAATGAGGCTACTTCTGTTTGTCATCCCAAGTAAGGCAACTTGGAGTCGCTGGAGTCTGTGAGGGAGTCCAGGATTAAGCAAAGCTTGCCTTATGAAATTACATCTGTTGTTGGCTAGGTGGGGCTTTTAGCAGAACCACAGGGAAGGGAGAGGCGTCAGCCCGGACTCCTGCAATGTGGTTGCCAAGCTCAGTGCTGTTTGAACACTTTTTAAAATGTCATTTATTTTTTTTACTTGTGTAAATGAAAACAAGTGGAATTTGTAATGTCAGAGGTTTAGGGAACAGTCACAAGAAATAGTATGTGGGGAAAGTTGAAGTGGAACACAAGCTTTTCTCAGATTGTTGTACATAAGAAAATAAGAGCAAACTAAGTGAAATTTGTTTAGATCAGTGTCTATGTGGAAGCACTACCCATTAAAGACTTTGTTATTTAGTAATCAAGTAATTCTCAAATTTTTATAGTGTGTGGGATTAGTGAATGAAATTAGAATTTCTGTGTGGTAGTTAGCATAGTTTTAGTAATTTAAAAGGCTGTTCTACATCTTTCCAGACATATAGTTGATACATTAGCCAAATTGTTACAGTTAAGGTACACATTTTAGAAAAACTATTCCTAAAGTGATTCCAGCTTTAACATCAGTAACTCAGGCCACCCAGTCAGAAGACCTCCCCTTTTCAGAATCCCTTCAGTTTGCTCAAACTACCAAGAATTTCTTTGGCAAAAGCATCTTGCACTTGCTGTAACAGGACCTTGTAAAGGCATGGCGTAGCTTCCATTTACAGGGCTAATTTGCATGGCTAGCTCATCTCAAAACTTTCATTTTAAAAGTGTGGCTTTATCAGCACATTTGGGTTTTGAGTTATCAGCCTTTCTCACTACTTCATTTGTAAGTTTCAACATATTTATTCCTGCAAACATCAATCCAAAACATTGCTAGCAGTAGTTGTATGTTGTAATTAATAGGTATATGATAAATTCCAGGCACTATAAAACCTAGTATAAACACTGTGAACCATAATAAAAATACTATCTTCAATTTCTGTTTTTGTAGCACTTACCGCTGAATGTGTGGTCTGAGATGTTTTCTTCACTGGCAGTGCCCTGTAGAAATACAGTTTCTCTGGAATGCGAAGATCTGTTCTTCATATAAAATAGCATTGGCGTTTTATTAAGCAAAAATTGCTTTGTGTGTTCTTTTTCTCTCTTCTGCCACAAGTGTAGCCCTGTTGCCCATTCTCTCTCTCAGTTCCATCTACCAGAGAATAAAGGAAATCTTTGTTCAATGAGTTGTGTTAGAGAAACACTCTGTTAGTGAGCAAAAGCAAAGAGATTATGAGAAAAACACATGTAAACCCTTTGTCCTAAATACATAATGATATCCAGATCCCATGATGAACATTAGAAACATTTGGCAAATACAGGAAAATCTTGAGAATCTAGAAAATTTACACGTGTCTTTTTAAAAAAGAGATTTTAAAGTGGATTTCAATGGAATTGAGAGTCAGAATAAAGGAGTTTTATACCAAAGATAATTATATATATATGAGTTTACAGTTCCTAGTAAGATTTATACAGTAAGCTTGAATTCATGATTAGAAATGTTACATGCAATTCCATGTGATTTTCATGTTTTACATACCTTTCATTAACAGTCTTCAGTCTTCTTTGGATCTTCCTGTAGTTGATGGTCTTTCCATGAGCTTGGATGAATGAATAAAGTAGTAGTAACGCTCAAGGAGGCTTACATGGTAAACACAGAGCACTGGCAAATTGGCCCCAACAAGTCAATGTGAAGAAGCATGTTAAATCAAGAGGGGAGTGAGGAAAATGCTGGTTGTGCAGTGAGATAAAGATGTATAATTTATAAGCTGTGGGGGAACATATTTGTGTTGCAGGATTTGTGAGAACTTAAAATGCTTTTGTGTTATCACTTTCTTATAAAGAATATTAGGGGGTCATCATAACCTGGGGGAGACTTTCTTTTGTAACTTAATGAATTTATGGAGTTAGTATTTTAAAGCTGAACCCACAGTATTACAGTTACTGTGTAATATGTACAACTTTCCATAACCTCCCATAGACCAAAAACTATCAGTAAGTTTTGATCCATAAAGAAGTGACCTACAAGTGTCTTAGCTTAATCAAAATGAGGGTATTTTGTTGCCTACTTGTTAGTCTTCTTAGTTTAGTTCAGTGAAATCTTGTAATGCACAAGATACTTTTTAAAAATATTTTGAGTGAATACAGCCTGTAAAACTCGGTTTTCAAAGAGATGCATCTTTAGTTCTGCTGTTTGGGGGGGTGGGGAGAGGAATAAGAGGAAATTAAACATACCCTCCCTCCCCAAAGCCCCCCATCAATGTTGAAATTCTAACTTACTGCACAAAAGCAAAGAAATTCCAGGGAAATTTTTCAAATGTTGGGCCTCAAACTGGTGTGATATCAGAATCCGGTCCATTGGTGTTAGTGGGGTGGCACAACTGCAAATGAGGAAAGAATATTTTCCTGAATATTATTTTTCACTAGGGTTAGACTTGAATGAAAACCCGAGATGTGAATGTGACGAATTTTGAGGAAATTAGTTCTGCTTTCCAAATATACAGCTGTCCCTTATCTCTATGGTGGACAGATAAAACCCCAGTTCTGAAAACTTGTCTTCTCAGAATGCTGGCTTGTGCCCATCTTATTTAGAGTGAAGGCAATTGATCCTTCTCATTTTGGTGAAGTTTTAAAATAAAACTGAATCTCAGAAAGGAGTATCTAGGGTTGCAGCTAGCACTGCTCTGCTGCAGATGTGTATTTCCCATTATCTTAGCTTTGTTGCGACTGCTGGGTAAGTGATAGTTACTTTACCTGAACAGTGATAATTGACTGGCACATAAACTTATTTTTCTTTAGTGTATTTGTTTTCATTGTCCAGGGAATGGGCAGACCTAAGTTAAATTATATGTTTGTGTTGAAGTTGTTGTATCGTGGCAGGAATCTCCATCATACTAGTATACCCTACGGGAACAAGGAGTGGTAATGAGTGTTGTTACACTGTTAGCAGATCAGTTTATTTCAACTGTAAACATTTTTAGTGTTTATTATTACTTTATTTTTGCATTATTTGTAATTATTTCTTGCATATTAAAAATATTTGGAAAATAAGTAAAAAGAACTGACAATAAGATAAGCAAATGAATCAGTATATTTTAAATGCATTTATGTATACTATGCTGCAGGTTTGTTATTCTAGCCTTTTTAATATGCATAAAATAGAACGGGATAATAATGTACGTAATTTAAAGGAAGTGTTCAATTACAAGTAAAAAGCATTTTCCTGTATCTGTTGCCATAGTAACCAGGCAGTTTCCTAGGTTTCTAAGGAAAACGGTTCCTGTAATTGAGTGAATGCTGAGGAGTGCTTTGTTTTTTCTAGAAGCTGAAAATATTGCTGGTCAGCTTTGAGATAGCAAATTTTCTTCCAAAGGAAAGCTGGTGTCCTCCTAAATTATAAATTGCATTTAATTTTTTTCTGAAATTTTCTTTACAAAGGTAACTCCTACTTCCAAAGCCAAGGATTCATATATCTCACTTTAAAGTCATTCTACAAAATGTAGGGGGGGCAGAGTGGATGACCCAAATGGGTTTTTTTGGTCCTGTTATCTCTTATTTTGTGAAAATTGTGTTTTTTATGTCTTAGGTTAAATTTTAAACGACAGTCACCTAAACTTGAGTACTCACGATGCCTGTGCAAACAGCTGATTGTGCATGTAAAATATGTTTTTGCACATGCAAAACAAGAACTGGCATGTCCAGCTGCTAAATTTTCCCAGCTAAGTATGCATTTTGCATATGCAGATGATTAATTTGGATGTGCATGTGTCTTTTCATGAATGATTTTTTTTTTTTGGCTGCAGCATATACTCCCGGGGCCAAGTTCTGGTTTCAGTTACACTGATGTGAATCTTTTTTTCATTGATGACGGGTGGAATTTTTCTGGATTTACTTGAGTGTAGTAACCAGATTGTCATTTCAATCCAGAGCAGTAGTTCATCTAGTCTGACATAGCCCAATACCAGATGCTTCAGAGGGAGATGTAAAACTTCCATAATAGACAAATATGCAGTAACATGCCTGTGAAGGAAATTTCCTTCTAATCCCAGACAGTTAATGGTTGGTTTACAGCTTGTAGCATGAGAGTTGATATCCTTTACACTTTTTATCCTATCTAGTATAACTGCAAATAATATTCTTATTCAGTTGAATATTTAATTCCTTTTCAGTGATGCTAACATCATTGCCACACTAACTCTTGGCACTAGGTTCCATAGGTTAATTATGCATTGTGCTTAATACATATAGTATATGTAATTATCTGTTTTAGTTTGTTTCCTTTCAATGTTATTGCTTATTGCCTTGTTCCTGTATTGTGTGAAAAGATAAATAAGAAAACTCTATTGACCTTCTCTGTGCCTTTCATTCTTATTTATGTAGGTCTATAATGTCCCCTTATTCCTCTCCTTTCTAGTCTTTTTCAGTTTCACCTCAGTTGGAACTTATGTCATTTGTTATTTACTGCAGGCCATTCTGTATTTATTTTATTATTGGTCCTATTATCTATATTACTTTAGTGCCTAGAAGCCCCAACCACGATCATGGTCCCATTGTGCTAGGTCCTATACATGCATGTAGTAAGAGACTGGCCCTTCTTTGAAGATCTTAGTCTAAAAAGAGAAGATGACAAAAGGTCTGAGTGGACATGGAGAGCTGCTGTGACCTGCCATGGTCAAATAGCACGTCAGTAGAAGAGCCAGGACGGAATCCAAGTCTCTTAGACTCCCATCCACTGTTTTATCCACAGGGTCACCCTGTCCTTCTAGAGGCAACTCTAGATTTAGTCCTGAGTGGAGCGCAGGAGCTGGTCCAAGAAATAACTATAACAGGACCGCTTGGAAATAGTGACCATAATACAATAGCGTTCAACATCCCTGTGGTGGGAAGAACATCTCAACAGCCCAACACTGTGGCATTTAATTTCAAAAGGGGGAACTATGCAAAAATGAGGGGGTTAGTTAAACAGAAATTAAAAGATACAGTGACTAAAGTGTCAAGTATCGGGGTAGCTGTGTTAGTCTGTATCTACAAAAACAACAAGGAGTCTGGTGGCACCTTAAAGACTAACAGATATATTTGGGCATAAGCTTTCGTGGGTAAAAACCTCACTTCCTCGGATGCGTAGAGTGAAAGTTAATCCCTGCAAGCTGCATGGGTGCTTTTTAAAGACACCATAATAGAGGCCCAACTTCAATGTATACCCCAAATTAAGCAACATAGTAAAAGAACTAAAAAAGAACCACCATGGCTTAACAACCATGTAAAAGAAGCAGTGAGAGATAAAAATATTTCCTTTAAAAAGTGGAAGTCAAATCCTAGTGAGGCAAATAGAAAGGAGCATAAACGCTGCCAAATTAAGTGCAAGAATGTAATAAGAAAAGCCAAAGAGGAGATTGAAGAACGGCTAGCTAAAAACTCCAAAGATAACAACAAAATGTTTAAGTACATCAGAAGCAGGAAGCCTGCTAAACAACCAGTGAGGCCCCTAGATGATCGAGATACGAAAGGAGCATTTAAAGACGATAAAGTCATTGCAGAGAAACTAAATGGATTCTTTGCTTCAGTCTTCACAGCTGAGGATGTTAGGGAGATTCCCAAACCTGAGCTGGCTTTTGTAGGTGACAAATCTGAGGAACTGTCACAGATTAAAAAGTGTCACTGGAGCTGGTTTTGGAATTAATTAATAAACTTAACATTAACAAGTCACCGGGACCAGATGGCATTCACCCAAGAGTTCTGACAGAACTCAAATGTGAAGTTGCAGAACTATTAACTAAGGTTTGTAACCTGTCCTTTAAATCGGCTTCTGTACCCAATGACTGGAAGTTAGCTAATGTAACGCCAATATTTAAAAAGGGCTCTAGAGGTGATCCTGGCAATTACAGACCGGTAAATCTAATGTCGGTACCAGGCAAATTAGTCGAAACAATAGTTAAGAATAAAATTGTCAGACACATAGAAAAACAAACTGTTGAGCAATAGTCAGCATGGTTCTGTAAAGGGAAATCATGTTTTACTAATCTATTAGTTCTTTGAAGGGTCAACAAACGTGGACAAGGGGGATCCAGTGGACATAGTGTACTTAGATTTCCAGAAAGCTTTTGACAAGGTCCCTCACGAAAGGCTCTTACGTAAATTAAGCTGTCATGGGATAAAAGGGAACATCCCTTCATGGATTGAGAACTGGTTAAAAGACCGGGAATCAAAGGGTAGGAATTAATGGTAAATTCTCAGAATGGAGAGGGGTAACTAGTGGTGTTCCACAAGGGTCAGTCCTCGGAACAGTCCTATTCAACTTATTTATAAATGATCTGGAGAAAGGGGTAAACAATGAGGCGGCAAAGTTTGCAGATGATACTAAACTGCTCAAGATAGTTAAGACCAAAGCAGACTGTGACGAACTTCAAAAAGATCTCACAAAACCAAGTGATTGGGCAACAAAATGGCAAATTAAATTTAATGTGGATAAATGTAAAGTAATGCACATTGGAAAAAATAACCCCAACTATACATACAATATGATGGGGGCTAATTTAGCTACAACAAGTCAGGAAAAAGATCTTGGAGTCATCGTGGATAGTTCTGACGATGTCCGCGCAGTGTGCAGAGGCGGTCAAAAAAGCAAACAGGATGTTAGGGATCATTAAAAAAGGAATAGAGAATAAGACGGAGAATATATTATTGCCCTTATATAAATCGATGGTACGCCCACATCTCGAATACTGCGTACAGATGTGGTCTCCTCATCTCAAAAAAGATATACTGGCACTAGAAAAGGTTCAGAAAAGGGCAACTAAAATGATTAGGGGTTTGGAACGGGTCCCGTATGAGGAGAGATTAAAGAGGCTAGGACTTTTCAGCTTGGAAAAGAGGAGACTAAGGGGGGATATGATAGAGGTATATAAAATCATGAGTGATGTGGAGAAAGTGGTTAAGGAAAAGTTATTTACTTATTCCCATAATACAAGAACTAGGGGTCACCAAATGAAATTAATAGGCAGCAGGTTTAAAACAAATACAAGGAAGTTCTTCTTCACACAGCGCACAGTCAACTTGTGGAACTCCTTACCTGAGGAGGTTGTGAAGGCTAGGACTATAACCGCATTTAAAAGAGAACTGGATAAATTCATGGTGGTTAAGTCCATTAATGGCTATTAGCCAGGATAGGTAAGGAATGGTGTCCCTAGCTTCTGTTTGTCAGAGGATGGAGATGGATGGCAGGAGAGAGATCAATTGATCATTGCCTGTTAAGTCCACTCCCTCTGGGGCACCTGGCATTGGCCACTGTTGGTGGACCGGATACTGGGCTAGATGGACCTCTGGTCTGACCCAGTACGGCCTTTCTTATGTTCTTTTCTCTCTCTCCAAGCCTGTAACTCTTTGTGTTTCCCTTCTCTTTCTGCTATATTCTTTTGGAAGCAGGATTTACAGAAAACTTTGAATGCAGTTTTCAAGCTGTGGGCATAATGTTGTTTGTATTATGGAA
Organism: Trachemys scripta elegans; assembly: GCF_013100865.1. NCBI lineage: Eukaryota > Metazoa > Chordata > Testudines > Emydidae > Trachemys > Trachemys scripta. Next base: position 90,199,608 of record NC_048300.1, read on the forward strand.
TTCTATGTTCAGTGTTATTCTTTGGTGTTTATCAGCCTAAACTCTTGTTGGATTTTTTTCCCACTGACATTGTACTTTGAGCACAAGTTTTCATTGAACTGTCCAAAGTGAGGTCCAGATATTTTTTCTGTGTGGGTACTGTTAGTGTAGAGCCCATCAATGGTTGAGTAATTAAAATATTTCTTCAGTCTGGATTATCTTGCATTTGTTGCCATTAAATTCCATGTGCAACTTTTTTGCTCGATCACTTAGGTATTTTAAAGTCCTTCCAAAGTTCCTCATAATCCACTGTACTCTTGACTCACCTAAATACACCTCTACCCCAATATAACGCTGTCCTTGGGAACCAAAAAATCTTACCGCATTATAGGTGAAACTGCGTTATATTGAACTTGCTTTGATCCGCCAGAGCGCGCAGCCCCTCTCCCCTGGAGCGTTGCTTTATCGCGTTATATCCGAATTTGTGTTATAGCGGGTTGCATTATATTGGGGTAGAGGTGTAATTTTTCCACTTCACTGTTCACCCTCACTTCCAGATAATTAATAAGTATTTTAGGAAATACTGATCCTAATAGAAATCCTAGTCACCCCCACTATTATAACCTCTTTCCATATTGACTATAAAGGCCTTATGGTGACCAGAGGTCCTGATTTTATAGGGACAGTCTCGATATTTTGGGCTTTAACTTATATAGGCGCCTATTACCTCCTCCCCCACCCGTCCCGATTTTTCACATTTGCTGTCTGGTCACCCTAGGAGGCCTGGTCTACCCCCAAAACTTGTACTGTTTTAATGATACCACAGCCCCCATAGTGTGGACACAGTTTATACTGGTATAAAGGTGTTTCTACCAGTATAGTTATTTGTATAGAGGAAGGGGAATAAGATCTACCAATCGGTATATCTGGATCTACTCCAAGAGCTGTACCAGTATAACTATTGGGATAAAAAACCCAAAATTGTTAAACCAGTACCAAAGCGTTGTGTAGAGCAGTCCTAAGCTTTTTTTAATAATCTCTTGTGTGAGACTTCAAACAGAAAATGTGGGTTCAGACAGGTTCAGGAGATGCTGTTTACAGAAACCATACTAGTTTCTTATCATATATTCCCCATCCAATTGTTCTATAGCTCTGTATTAAATACATTTGCCTAGTTTTGCAGAGAGGCTCACTGTTTTGTAACTCCCAGAATCAATTCTTGTGCTTTTTTTAAAGATAAGTACAGCATTGGCTGATCTCCTGTTCTCTGATGTAGTAACTGATTTTATGAGAAATTACATATTTTTACTGCTCAGCCACTTCATCCTTAAAGTTGAGTATACTTTAATACTAGTGTAGTACCAATTTTCAGTCTGATCCCTCTTATAAATATGTTTTTACTTCATTGTAGTACTTTCAATATTACTTAGCTACTCAACTACAATTTTGAACAAATTCCTATGTGTTACTCAGGATTAAATCAAAAATAGACTCTAGTGTGCTTTAGAACTAGCTGTTTCAAGAAACTGAGTATAACTGAGTAGAATTTGATCCCTTATTTTGAAAATTCACCCCATACAATCCGGTATTCCTTGTTGTTCAGAATGAAAATTTTTAGCCTTGTCTCTATTCATGGTTAAGTAATTTATTCCGATTAATTTTGTCTAGGATGATTCTTACGTACAGTAGGAAGTTACTGTTTCATTTTACTTTTAGAACTTTTTTGTTGTTGCTTATATATGAGGATTGAGGCTATATTAGTACTACATAATTTCCATTATGCAAACACAGAACAGTCCCTGCTCCAAAGAGTTTACTTTTTATACTATAAAAATAACAGAATAAAATAGGAAACACGTAACACAAGGATTACAGATGAACTGTTGCAAGAACTGTAGTGCACTGGCAGTAACTACGCTGCTCATTCATCATTTGAATTTACCCCCAAACTTACTTCCTCAGAATTCACCTCAACCGGCTAAGACTTGTTAAAATGCAACTTGCCTTTGGCTATCCTAGAGTTTTAAAACATGTTAACTAACACGTTCAAATGTTACTCATTGTACCCTAGTCTACACAAGCCATAATACAATATGAAACATATGATGAAGGGTGAGCAAGACCTGTAATATATAAATATAAATAAATGACTTTCCTCAACTGCCCCTCAGCCTAGCTGTTAAATGTTGGCTAATTTCTTCTATATATTATGGCAGAATTGTGTTTTTTAGGAGGGTGTGGAAGAGAGGTTATTAGCTTCACAGATTAATTCCAGGAGTGTGTTCCAACATAGGAAGTGGCATGGAAAAAAGTACAGAGATGTTTGAGAGAAGAGCAGTCAAGCAGATGGCTGAAGCTGGTATTGGCAGAGCAGCAGGGGCACGTATATGTGATGCAATAAGAGGCAAGTGGATAAGTGTGAAAGGGCAGACTTGTGAAGGGCCTTGAAGGTAAAAGACAAGACCCTAGGGTTGAAATTTCACCCTTGAACTTGAGTAATTGTAATGTTATTTCACAGCTCTGTATCTGCTAGTTATTTTCAAGCCATTAATGTATCTTTTTATGTTATGCCAAATGCTGATTCCTGACACCCACGCTGCTAGTTTAGGAATGGTAAGAATGTATACTTGAGGGGGGAAAATTAGAAAATGCAAACCTGTGTTCACTATCTGTATCTTATATTTTGCTTTTTTTATAGGTGGATGTGTCAGTAGTGCACTTTACCCCTTTGGTGCAACCAAAGATACAGCAACCCTTTAAGCTGGTGGAAAAGGTCGTTAAAAGTGTTTTTCAGTTCAGAAGAAAATACTGCTGTCGGGGAGTGGAGTAAGTAAATTCTTTAACCAGAATTCTCTTTAGAACACTATTGTTGATGCCTACTAAATCCATCAAGAATAATGGAGCCTTCGTTACATATTCGGTTCATCACATCCAGCTCTCCTCAAAACACTGACTGAAGACAAAAGCAATTCTAATATCATTTACATAGACGTTTACTCTGGGTGCACACTTGCTCCATAATTAAGCCCTAATGCTTTTTTATTTGCACAATACAGAATTTAAGCCTGTGGCATTACCTGGTTAAATTTGTAAGCTTTTGAATAGTTTGTTTGTTTTTAAACTTTTTTTTAATCTTCTGAATACAGATTTGTAAAGAAAAAGACTAAAATATATTAAGTAACTGACCCAGATACTGACAAAATATGTTCTGGACAAGAGCCTGTGTGGGTTGTGTCCAAAAGAAAAGGTCTAAAATTCTGAACTGAAGATAAATTGATTAATAATTCTTCCCCTGTTCCTGGCTAATAAAAATATAATTTACTCAGATGGAGGTAGTGAGATCATCACCTCCACTCTGGGGCCTTTACACTGGGTAAAAAGGCTGCAGTGGTACAAAGACATTCTAAAAGCCCTATTGTAAAAGCTCAGGGAGAATGGTCCAGTGCAGAAACTGAGGAAGACAGTTGTATGCTATCGTCTGAGGACGGGCTCAGACACTAGCACTGGGGGCATACCCATGTCAGGGTCACAGAATGCAAAGCTGCAGAGACTCTGGGGAGAGCTGCTGCTCACAGGAAGCTGGGCCTGTGCTTCTGTAATGTTAGCCAGCCCTGTGGGGTTGTCTAATTACGCTGGGGATCACTTAGGTCTGTGGAGCAGCCTAGAATTGCATCTGACTCCGGGTTGCCAGCTCTGTGCTGCAGCACAGTATCTCACCATAGCAGGTGAGCTACATTTATTCTCTGGGGGGCCGGCAGTTGATCTAAACCCGCAATGCCAGTTTGTCCGTGCTAGTGACTGAATACATACCTTTGAGAGGTGGTAAGTGAACAGGATGAGCTAGTGTGTGACACACTCTTTAGTTCAGGAAATACAAACATTGCTGTATTTGTATTTTCAGAAGATTAAAAAGATCACCAGTTATTGTTTAATCTCAAATTTCTGATACTGTTTAAAGTTCTTTGTAAGGGGAAAAAAAATCTGCATTTTTTTGCATGTCTCGTATCCAGTAGCAGCTTAATGTGCCTTAGTACTGTGCCTAGCATGTAATTAAGGATCACAATCCTCTTATTGTTTAGCTGGTCAAAAGAAATTAGCAAATTCTAGATGCTAACTCAGGAGTCCTTGTAATATGATGATTTAGATACAGTTATATGAAAGCAAGGTGGTAGGCTGAATGAGTATAACATGGAAAACACATGGCATGTAAAGGAATTGATACATTTACAGTTTAAGTAAAGTTGCTAATGAAGTACAGTTTGAGTTACAGTACAAGTCTGTCTCATTTTAGAGCATTATAGATGTTCAGATTATCTAATGTGACCACCCCAAGATGCAGTATTTCCCACAACCAGTGCATTCTCCCCTTTGAATTACAAAATAATTTGAGATTTGAAATGTTCAGCCTCTATGGCCTATTCATCCTTGGCTTCTCTACTGAGCTTGCTAGACAGTAAGGGTGACTTCTTTTTACTAAGGTTACCAAAAGTCATCAAGATAGTACTTACCATCACAAAATTTTGAACTGATCCAAATAACCAATTCTTGTCCTCTCCTTCCTAAATATTTAAATATTACAGATAATTTAAAATGGAGCTAAAATACATACATCTATGTTGAAGTCACATTTACTCCAGAATTAAACTGGCAGTCTCCCACTAAATTTGTTTAATTTGCCAACTCATGTTTAGATGTTAAGAAAATAATTGAAAATTTAAGAAGATCTATTTCTTTTCAGCAAACTAAGCATTCGAGTTGGGGATATGCTTATGGTGAACTAACTCTTTAAGAAAAGGACACAGACAGGCATGAAGACACTTCTTTTTTTTCTTTAAAAAAATATATTTGAATGTCTTCCTCTTTGTTCCCTTTTAGAATCCTGTTTCCAGAAGCTGAACGCTTGGAAAAAAGTGAACAGATGCTGATGTTGGCAGATGTGGATCCAACTCTGCGTCCAGCTCAGCTCTCCATTTTACATTTTAAAAACCTGTGTGATGCATACAGGAAAATGTGTGATGAAGACACAAACCTTTTCAGTTACAACTACAGGGAAGAACTGAAGCAGAAGAAGAGAATTAGGAAAAAAGGACACTTGAAGCAGTCTGAACAGGAAGACCAGCTCTAACATGTCAGGCACACTTCTTTTTTCTTTTTAGATGCACAATCTATAATTGTTTTCATAAAAGGAGACTGTTTTCAAAAATTACACACCTATATACACACTTTGTTGAAATACTGGAGGAAGAGGGGTGGCTCCTATCTTCCTTATTTATTCCATTCTGCTATACAGAAAGAGGATGCACTGAATATGGGATCCTTAACCTGCTAAGGTTTGGTGTATTCTCCACTCTGTTTTTCAGGTCCTGATTCAGCAAGGTAAAGTTAGACACATGCTTCAGAACCTTCGTAAATGGGGGCCTCTCTGAAATGAAGGGGAGTTTTGTATGAGTGAGAGGTGCATTAGTGAGTCCTTAAAGTAAAATTTTACTTACTATTCCAGCATAACAACCTTTATGTGATAGTGTTTTTCATTTCACTCTCCTTATCCTAGAACACTCTACTGGGCAGAAATCTTATATTAATGCACTCAAGCAAATAGCCTCACGAAGGATAAAGTGCACAGAAGGCCTGCTAATACTCTTATTTATCCCAAACAAAAGAACTCAGTCTTGAAAGCTCCAGTAGGCGGAAGCTGCGAATAAAGCAAGAAACTAGACATATTAGACATAATGCTCATTTTCCTTTTACTGTACAAGTTGGTAGAGAAAATAAAAATACAATCAAATAAAAGATTACAGTACAAGCTTTGTTTATATTTACATATATATAAAGTTAACAGCATCTTGCAACTTACAAAAATGACTCCTACACTCTTGTGCACTAAAACACCTTAAAATAACTTAATTCTGCTTTAAATAAAGCAAAAATTAAAACTGCTGAAAAAATGCCCAAAGGAAAAGTTGTTTTGACTTTTTCTTTTAATAAAGCTATAAGATCACAATTCCTCCAGCATCTTTTCCACATAACTTAAAATAATTAGAATGCACCTTTTTAAAGGACACAACATCATCTTGCTAACTGCTCAAAAGGGATAAACTAATTTACAGACTCTGGCCAGCTTAATCTATTTTTTTTGATCCACAATAAATTAAAATAACTTAAGAATCCTTTACAACTATATTTTTGTGGAAAAATGTATTAGTGCACAAAACCAACAGTAGTTTTTCAGCAATTTCCACATAATCACTAGTTTTAAAGCAAATCAAGTAAGTCAAATTTTATGTGGACATTAAAATGTTAAATAACCTGTTAAATCATATAGCGCACACACAGCTAGGATTTTCCATGCCTCTCCACTGTTTCATAAAAGCAGTCCTCATTAACTACAGAAGCTAAACTCTGGACACTAAATTCCCTCTCTAAAATAGAATTCAGATCCAAGTTTGCACTGTCAGAGTGACTGTCAAGAGAATGGTGGTGTTCTTGCATTGCCAGTAACGTTCCCTTGTTATGCTTTGTACTGTTTGCTTTTCGTTTAATTGGACAGAAATGCCCACGCACCAGCTTTGGATGTTCTCCTGCCTTATAACCATCCCCAGCCTCTTTTTCAGCGAGCGGCTTGTGCTCTGTGTCAGCACTAGGCTCCTCTGAAATCTTCAGCCGCTGGAACTGTATTTCAATGTCTCTTGTAGGGCTGCCCTTCTTTAAGCTCTGCTGATAGTCATCCTCATCATCACTGAGAATATCAGATTCCTTGACAAGGCTGTTTGAAAAATCGGATGTGCAGCGCGGAAAGTGTTTCATAGGAGATGAATTTTTGGATTCCTGTATGCTTTCTGTGGTATGGCAGCTGCTACTCTGAGTACTGCTACTCAGGCTGCATTCATCAGAATCCAGTAAGTTTCCTTTCCCTGTATCATCATTCCACTCATTACTGGAGGAATTTTTCAGTACCTTTAGGGGTCTTGTGGAAGCTGCAAGTATAAAAGGCAGTCTTATTTTTGCATTAAAACAACTTTCACAAAACAAGGGAATTATACAATATCCCTCAGTAGCATAATCATAAAAGATTATGGCTTTCTGATTTATAATTTAATTAGTCCCATTTTAATCAAAATGTATTGTATCCTCTATGAGATCAGACTGCTGGTATTGACAATATTTGATTTTATATTGCTCTAGCGGTTGTAAGTTACTGTGTATTTAGTACATGCAAAATCCTTCATAAAGCCACAGATATGGTTCGCAAAACAACAAATCTAAACAATAGTGAAGCTGGGTCAATTACCTAGTGTATTGTATGGCCAAGTGCCATCTGAGTCCAAATTCATTTTTCTGTCAGTTGCTTCCCATGATGCAAGAGGAATGCTGTAGTCATAACTGTCTCAACTCCAGGTAGACAGGACTTGCAATATTGGCAACACTAGTGGCCAATTTATAGATTCCTAGGCCAGAAGGCTGTGATCATCTAGTCTGATCTTCTGTATAACCAGGCCAGAGAACTTCCCCCAAACAATGCCTAGAGCAGATCTTTTAGAAGAACATCCAATCTTGATTTTAAAATGGCCAGTAATGAAGAATTCACATTCCAGTGGTTAATTACTTATCAATTTTTAACAGTAAGTTATTTCCAGTCTGAATTTGTCTAGCTTCAGTTTCTAGCCATTGAATTGTGTTAGCCTTTCAATCTAGCAGAGAATGGTGTCATTATTAAATATGTTATCCCTGTCTAGGTACTTAGACTGTAAGTTACCCCTTAACTTTCTCTTCGGTAGACTCAAGGAGATCAATCTATTTAGCTTATCACTATAAGGCATGTTTTATAAGCCTTCAGTCATTCTTATGGCTCTTCTCTGAACCTTCTCCAATTTATCAACATCCTTCTGAATTGTGGATGCCAGAATTGGACAAAGTATTCCAGCAGCACTCTCACCAGTGCCAGAAACACTTTAAAATAACATCTACTCCTACTCGAGCATTCCCATTTATGCATCCAAAGCTAGCATTTGGCCACAGCATCACACTGGGAGCTCATGTTCAGTGGATTATCCACCAGGACCCCCCAAATCCTTTTCTGCGTCACTGCTTCCTAGGAGTGAGTCCCCTATTGTCTAAGTATAGTGTACTTTCTTTGGTCATAGATGTATACATGTACATTTAGCCATATTCAGCTGTTTGTACCTAGCACTAGAAAGCAGTGCTCCAAAGAAGGCCTGTATTTCACCAAAAAATGCAATGATAAAGCACTCTGTTGGTATGGATAGATGCTGTTAGGGAAAAAGCCCTCTCTGCCTTGCCTCACTTCCTGTTCTGTTGCCTGAACTTTGGATAATGGTAGGGCCAAACCACTAAAGAAAGCCAAACATCAGTTAGAGGAAGCCTTGTAGGGGGTGGAAAGGTCAAAGTAATGCATTTGACGTACACTAGGTCTGTTGGTGGAAGGAAGCTAAATGGGGTAGATTTAGGGTGGGGGACATAAAGGAGGTAAGCAGCAGCAGTTCTGTGGCATACTTCTGCTGCTCCCTTAACCCCTACACCAGAGGTAGATTTTCTGGCAGTGGCAGTGTCCCTGCCTGGGGGTATGACAACAAAAGTTAATGCTAACTGTTAGCATCTTATTTTGCTTCTCCCACCGTGATACACCCGAGTGAGGAAAAGTACGGCAGCTGTTGTCTTCTCTGAGGGGTGGGGCAATGCCACGATGAGGGAAGGGATGCCATGGGATTAGTGAAAAGAGTTGGAGAGCCATGGGATTTTCCAGAAGATCTCTGTTCTGGCCCAGAGCTGGGCAAACTCCAGACTGCCCCCCTGGCAGAATTGTATTTGAGGGTCTAGGCTTCTGTATGGTCTTTTTCCCCATGGGGATGAGGGATAATAACTAGGGCTGTCAATTAATCGCAGTTAACGCACGATTAATTGCAGTTTTAATTGCACTGTTAAACAATAGAATACCAATTGAGATTTAATATTTTGGATGTTTTTCTACATTTTTTCTATATATCATATGATATATAGAAAAAATGTATATATATATATAAATGTATATATATAATATTCTGTATAGTAATTGAAATCAAAGAGTATTCTTTATTACAAATAGCATTGTAAAAATGATAAAAGAAATAGTATTTTTCAATTCACCGCATACAAGTACTGTAGTGTACTTTCATGATAAAGAGATTGCAACCTACAACTGTAGATTTTTTTTGTTACATAACTGCACTCAAAAAAAACAAAAAACAGTGTAAAACTTCAGAGCCTACAAGTTCACTCAGTCCTACTTCTTGTTCAGCCAATCGCTAAGACAAACAAGTTCGTTCACATTTATAGGAGATAATGTTGTCCTCTTCTTATTTACAATGTCACCAGAAATCAAAGACAGGCATTTGCATGGCACTTTTGTAGCTGGCGTTGCGAAGTATTTACATGACAGATACGCTAAATATTCGTATGCCCCTTCATGCTTCGGCCACCATTCCAGAGGACATGCTTCAATGCTGATGACGCTCGTTTAAAAAATAATGTGTTAATTAAATTTGTGACAACTCCTTAGGGGAGAATTGTATGTCTCCTCCTCCTGTTTTACCTGCATTCTGCCATATATTTCATATTATGTGGCAATCTCAGATGATGACTCAGCACATGTTGTTCATTTTAAGAACACTTTCACAGCAGATTTGACAAAACGCAAAGAAGGTACCAATGTGAGATTTCTAAAGGTAGCTACAGCACTCGACCCAAGGTTTAAGAATCAGAAGTGCCTTCCAAAATCTGAGGGATGAGGTGTGGAGCGTGCTTTCAGAAGTTTTAAAAGAGCAACACTCCAGTGCGGAAACTACAGACTGCAAACCACTAAAAAAGATCAGCCATCTGCTGGTGGCATCTGACTCAGATAATGAAAATGAACATGCGTCAATCTGCACTGCTTTGGATCATTGGGTTCTCCATCATTAGCATGGACTCATGTCCCCCGGAACAGTGGTTGAAGCATGAAGGAACATACGAATATTTAGCAAAGTTGGCACATAAATATCTTGTGACGTCAGCTACAACAGTGCCTGTTCTCACTTTCAGGTGACAATGCTGCCCACTTCTTGTTTACAGTATCTCCTGCAAATGTAAACAAACTTGTCTGAGTGATTGGCTGAACAAGAAGTAGGACAGAATGGATTTGCAGGCTCTAAAATTTAACATTGTTTTATTTTTGAATGCAAGTTTTTTTGTATATAATTCTACATTTGTAAGTTCAACTTTCATGATAAAGAGATTGCACTACAGTATTTGTATTAGGTGAATTGAAAAATACTATTTCTTTTGTTTTTTACAGTGCAAGTATTTGTAATCAAAAATATAAAGTGAGCACTGTACACTTTGTATTCTGTGTTGTAATTGAAATCAAATATTTGAAAATGTAGAAAACATCCAAAAATATTTAAATAAATGGTATTCTATTATTGTTTAACAGTGCGACTAATTGTGCGATTAATCGTGATACATTTTTTAAAATCATGTGACAGCCATAATAATAACTGGCACTTTTGGTATAAAGCCTCTCTACCAAGAAGTAAATTATATTTTAAAACATGAATTACAGTAAAAATATACCGCCCTCTTCATGTCTATAATAATCATGAAACTGCCAGTCTATATTTCCCAGTCTATCAAATGGACTCTTACCCAGTTTGGCTGAAACAGGAATGCGGTTCTTGAGTGGAACTAGGCGATCTTTACACGTTTTCTCCAATGGCGACTCACATTTTATGTGACGTCTGAAGTTCTCCCGCAGAATGGAACGAATCACCTTAACAATGTTAGTCTTGCTCTCACAGTCGCTGTAAGGTTTAAGGGAACAGCAATAAGAGGGCAGATTACAGGTCACTGTAATTTTTTTGTTTTCCCATGCCCAAGCAATCTTTCCATTCGGAAGCAGCCTTCTTTGCTACTGAAGATTGGTGCTGCTTAGTTATTTATACAAAGTGGAACAGCTTCAATAGGATGGTTGAAGGAGTCTGTAGCGGGGTGGTCACCTGCTCCTGCCCTGAGGGGTTTAAAACAGCCCTGGAGGAGGGCTGTGGAAGGGCAAGCCGCCTGGGCTGATTGGGAGGAAGCAGGCTCAGCTGGGACCATGCCCCAATCAGGGCCCAGCTGGCCCTATAAAGGCTTGAGCTAGGAGCTCAAGCAGACAGTCTCTCTCTCTCTCTCTCTCTCTGAATACAGAGAGAGAAGGACCTGGCTGCAGGGAGCTAGAGACAGGGTACCTGAGTGGAGCAGGCCTGGGGAAAGGCTGGGGAGCTCCAGCCTGGAAAGCCCCAGGCTGCAGCCTAGCAAAAGGCAAATAGGTAATGGGGGTTGCAGAGGGCAGCTCAGGGGTAGGCAAAGGCAGCAGGTCCAAACCCAACCTTGCTGATGATGAGTGGCTTATACTGAAGTCTGCCCCAGTTGGTGACTGGCAGTGGCCTTATTCTGAGGCTGTGTGGGGGTTCCCCGGGGAGGGGAGACCCAAAGAGAAAGGGGTTACTGCCAGGGGGCAGCCCCCAGATAAAGGGGCACCAGGGTCCAGGAGGGACACGGGGGCCAGCAGTGGCGGCAAGACACCAGCCTGAAGAAGGCGCTCCGGAAGCTGGAGAGCTAATTCCCGGAAGTAACCAGCATGAGGCGCCGCTGGGTGAGTCTGCACATTGCTACAGAGTCCCACCCCAGAACACCCAATAGCCTACTGGTGAATGTACTAGACATCAGGCAGATGGAGGGGAACTGAACCTGGGTCTCCCACATTCTGGGTGAGTACTCTAACCATTTGGCTACAGGGGGCAAGCTCCTTCAGCAGCTGTGTTTTATGCAAGGCCCATTTGGGTAGTGCCTATCAGATCAGGCATTGCAGGGGAGATAGGCAACTCCTAGTTTGAGGATCCTGTTCAGGTTTAGGCATGAGAGAGGCAGCTGTATGCATGCCCACCAGAAGAAGTTTAGGAGACTGAAGCAATGAAAATTAGGTGTCTAGGAAAGTTAAGTGCCAGCTGAGCAGGGATTTTGAGGATCTAAATTTCGGACTTAGACACCTGAAGTGGCATTTGGAAGCCTAAATCCCTTTGTGGCTCTAGCCATTGACTGCATCAGTCATAATTCACTGAAATTTAAGATCATACAATAAAACGTGCAGATTCCTGACACTGAATGAATTCACTCTAATTTCAGATATTTTCTACACATCGAATTCCATCCAATTAAACATTGCCTCAGTGCCTGGATTTGAGGTGATGGGTGTTTTAGAAGTGCTGAGAGGAAAAAAGGTCACTTGGAAAAATAAAATGTTCTCTTGTCATTACATTAGTGTAATTTTGTCAAAAATATATCTTCATGTCAAATTTACCTGCTGCACAACTGAAAGATTGTTTCTGGCCTGCCTTCTATTTCTGACTTCGTATGAATCAGTTCCCAGATGCAATTGTTTTCTGTTCCTACAGATAGAAAAAAAAATTGTGACTAATTCATGCCTTCAGACTACACAGACAACAATATAGATCTCAGCGTCTCTCCAAGACAAGGTTCATCATCTGCATGATGAGCTGCAACCTGCGGAGGAGTGCTAAGTTTTATGACTTACAACTTTTCTTTACAAACTCAACTTCTTTTCCAGAACGAGACTCTTCCTTTCCATCACTCGCTTCAACGGACACGAACATGCTCCTCGTTATTTCTGAAGCTTTGAAATCCAACCTACCAGCCCCTCTGAGGACTAATATTAGGCCTTTTCTCACCAAGAATGTTGACCTTGAACTTCCACTGGCAACACTAGGCTACTCCTTGCATAGACAGGATTCTCTTTGCTTCTGTGTCTGCTTTATCTCCCCTTCTCCTCAGCTACCAGTTTGTCACATAATTCAGTTCAGCTCTGATACATCAAGTGGGGCTGATTTTAGATCTCAAATCTGAAGTACTTACATGGTCTCCATCACCATAGTATTAGAGCCCTTCACAGTTGTTAATGTATTGGTCCTCACACACACCTGTGTGGTAGGGAAGTGCTATTATCCCCCTGCTTACAGATGGGGAACAGAGGCACAGAGATTAACCATGGGATTTTCTAAAGCACCTAGGCACCTAATTTCCATTGATTTCAGTCAAGTAGGCACTTAAGTGTTTTTGAAAACTCCACCATAAATGACTTGCCTAAGATCACACAAGAAGTCTGTGATGGAGCAGAGAACCCAGATCTCTGGCTAGCACACTAATCCCTGGATAATCCTTTCTCTCATGCTGCATCCTGGACGGCAGTGATATTGCAGGGGGTGTCAAGCATGATAGAATTTGGCCCATGTTATCATTAGATTGCTTTGAGCAGCCTCTTCAGGTTTTTCCCTACCCTTTTGTTGTGGGTTTCTGTTTTGCCATGTTAACCCTAACCTGTTGCAGCTCTATGCTGAGTTTCTGCCATGAAATAGCAACACCACCCTAGCAAGTCAGCTTCAGGGTAACATTTAAACATCCAACGTTCTTGAACTTGTTCTCTGATTACAGAAGGGAAGAAAATTAGGTGTGAAGACAGAATATCTGAATGAAAATATCTATTAAAGCCTATGGCCCTTACAAGCACATGCTACTGCAGGGTGTGGGTGTATAAATGTTTCGAGCGAGAGAGAGATAGGAGGACATATGTTTATCTGATACTACATTGTGTACCCAGGTTGGAAATGTTTGCCTGTTCACAAGACTTCAGGAAGCAATGTGTAGATATCAATACAGTAGGAACTAATAAAGTAAAATATAATTACCTGCTGTATTCCCCAGCCGCACTTGAAGAGCAGATAAAGGAATTAGCCAACGAAATTTAAATGGATCCAAGTCACCATAATTATGTGCGGCCCGTACATTATTGGGCTACAAATTGAAAAATAAAGACATATTTAAAAAAAAAAAAGAGGTAAAGCAACGTAATTGATGTCTGCATTGATATAAATTTCAGAGTGGTAGCCGTGTTAGTCTGTATCAGCAGAAACAACAAGGAGTCCTTGTGGCACCTTAGAGACTAACGAATTTATTTGGGCGTAAGCTTTCGTGGGCTAAAACCCACTTCATTGGATGCATGAAGTGGAAAATACAGGAGCAGATATAAATATATGAAAAGATGGGGGTTGCTTTACCAAGTGTGCGGGGAATCCAGGGGTGGGTTGAGAGGGTTCTGTGTGGGGCATTCGGGGTGCGGGTGGCTCAATGGGGGATCTGGATGCACAGGGGCTTGTTGGGGGGTTCTGGGTGCAATGGTAATGGGACTCTGCAGGGGGGTCCAGGTGAAGGTGGGACTCAGCAGCAGAGGTTTAAGGGGGGGGGATAGAGCTCATAGGGTGTGGGGGTAGCCAGATGCTGGGAGAGTGGGGCTCAGTGGGGATTTCTCACGCTCACAGACCTTGGGAGACAGGCCAGTCCCCACGTACAGACAGCCCCCCAACCTGAAGCAAATACTCATCAGCAACCACACACCACAACAAAAAACACCAACCCAGGAACCAAACCCTGCAACAAACCCCAGTGCCAGCTCTGTCCACATATCTATTCAAGGGACACCATCATAGGACCTAACCACATCAGCCATACCATCAGGGGCTCATTCACCTGCACATCTACCAATATGATATATGCCATCATGTGCCCCTCTGCCATGTACATTGGCCAAGCCAGACAGTCTCTATGCAAAAGAATAAATGGACACAAATCTGACATCAGGAATCATAACATTCAAAAACCAGTAGGAGAACACTTCAATCTCTCAATAACAGACCTCAAAGTGGCAATTCTTCAACAAAAAAACCCTTCAAAAACAGATTCCAACGTGAAGCTGCAGAACTGGAATTAATTTGCAAACTGGATACCATCAGATTAGACCTGAATAAAGACTGGGAGTGGTTGGGTCATTACAAAACCTAAACCTAATTTCCCCAATACTAATTTCTCCCTACTGTTACTCAGACCTTCTTGTCAACTGTCTGTAATGGGCCACTCTCTTACCACTTCAGAAGTTACTTTTCCTCCCTTGGTATCCTGCTGTTAATTGATATATCTCGTTAGACTGATCTCACACTTGGTAAAGCAACCCCAATCCTTTCATATATTTATACCTATGGGGGGAGGGATAGCTCAGTGGTTTGCGCATTGGCCTTGCTAAACCCAGGGTTGTGAGTTCAATCCTTGAGGGGGCCACGTAGGACTCTGGGGCAAAATCAGTACTTGGTCCTGCTAGTGAAGGCAGGCGGCTAGACTCAATGACCTTTCAGGGTCCCTTCCAGTTATATGAGATAGGTATATCTCCATATATTTATTTATACCTGCTCCTGTATTTTCCACTCCATGCATCTGATGAAGTGGGTTCTAGCCCACGAAAGCTTATGCCCAAATAAATTTGTTAGTCTCTAAGGTGCCACAAGGATTCCTCATTGTTTCTATTGATATAAATGTTCTTGATAAAGTGGCCTTCTGTCCAAGGACTCACTTCTAAAAGCAATTTTTTTCCGAATAGTCTTACTCCTTAGTTTGATTGTTTTACAATGATAGCTAGAGCTTTCAGAATTCCAGAGAAACAGATTGCTGCAGCTTTGAAAAATGATTTTTTTAATAAATTACATAATATTTCCACATGAAAGAAACTAACTGAGAGCAAGTTCACTATGAGTAAACCAACTACTTATTGGGTAGCAAAACAAATTCTTCAGTTTGACAATACTGCTACTGTTCCTTTTATTGCAGTTGTTTATATCTCTCTTGGTATAAGCACATTACATTAATGCTCCATGTCATCGCCTCTGTTGTAATTTACTCCTGGGGGGAACTCTGTGCCACTGCGCATGTGCAGAATTTATGTTCCCCACAGAAAAATGACTGACAGGGAAGCCACAAAAACGATCATGCAACCCTCCCCAGCAGTATGTTTCAGGTGCCCAGGGCAGCCAGCAGAGAGGTAAATCACTGTGGGGCGAGAGCAGGACTGGGGAAGACCCAGCTGGTGGCTTCTACCCTGTGCCGGGCTCAGCTGCTAGTCCTGGCTGGGCGGGGGAGAATGGGACTTCCTCTTCCCTTGCATGGCATCCAGGGCCAGGTCAGACCCATCCCCAGATTTCTCCCCTGGCTGTAGGAAGCTCTGCAAACTCCCCCCTTCCCCCAGCGCTTCCTGCACCCATCACTCCTCAGCTGCAGGGGGAGGGATCACTGTACAGAGAGCTGCTCCTGCATCCATCCAACCCCTGGCATCCAGACCCTCCTGCTGAGCCTCAACCACCCCACACCCAGAACCTCCCCTCCCCCGGACCACCCTGACGAGCCACCCGGATCCCCACCCTACTGAGCCCCAGCCAGCCGCACCTGGATCCCAACCTCAATGAGCCCCACTCTCCCAGCATCTGGCTCCCTTCACTGAGCCCCCCCATAGTCTATGAGCTCTATCCCCCCCACACTTAGACCCCTGTTGCTGAGCCCCAACCACCTTCACCTGGACCCCCCCTGCAGAGTCCCATTACTGTTGCACCCAGAACCCCCGAAACCCGTGTGTATCCAGATCCCCCATTGAGCCACCCGCACGCCGATTGCCCCACACACAACCAATTCCCCCCCACACTAAGCCTCTCAACACCTGGATCCTGCCTTGCTGAGCCACTACTGCCCACACCTGGTGCACCTGACATGGAAGGGCAGAGCTCTGGGATGTTTCTGGGGCAGGCCCGGTCCTTGTGCTGTGTCAGGGTTGGGTGCAGCCTTACCACTGAGTCCATGTTCTGGGAGGGGGAGGGAGAGCTGCACAGTGATCTCCCATCTCTGTGCAGCCAGTGGCCTGTGCTCCCCAATGCCATGCTGGAGCCTCCATATTTATTTGACAAATAAAATTTTCTGAATTTTGCAGAATTTTAAAACGTACACAGATTTTTTTTTGGGGGGGGGGGGGCACAGAATGCCCTCAGGAGTATGTAATTAGCTTATTCACAGGAAAAAGCCATCCTAGGCAAATTAAGGCACAGCTTATTTCTTTCTAGATTTAACTGCTCATTGTTTATCAGTCTCTGCAAGTTATTTCAAGACACTCCCTTGACTTGTTTTCTTGTGACCTGGGGAGTAGAGAGTTGGGTGTATTTCAAGTAATTGGGGCATATAAAATGAGATACTTAGCTGTAAACTGAAATTTGTTTAACTATCCCAATTAAATAAGTATCTTTTCATACTACCTTTCATTCCAGAGTGAACTATGTACTACACACAGGGATTGCTTTAGCTACATGGCCCACCAGTTTAGGACAGGACATAAAGAATGCATATTCAATTGATACTTTAGGGGGAAGTGATGTAATTGGCAAATAACTGAATTTGAATTATACCAGAATACCTAGGTTAATGAAAAGTCCCTTGGGTTCTTTAATGACTCTCAAATGATTACATACTATATCTCATCTGACAGAAATCACCTCCCAACAACCAGCTGGGGCATTAGTTCACACAGAAATGTGCTGCTTATTGAATCAGTAACACAACCTGTTGCAACATCCAGACAGTCTTCCAGTCTCAGTCAAATATTGAACACTTCAACCAGTTTAGCCTGTGAGAGCAAGCGCAGCCCACTGTGATATGGTTGCATTAAAACAGCAGCTTGTACCATTCACTTCTTTCTGTATTGGCATATTCAATTTTGAATCTTAGTAGTGACCATAGATGATCTGGTGGTCCCTTCTAGCCTTAAATTCTATGACCCTATGCATACATATCTATAGCTTGAATTGAAATTACTGCCAGACTTACCAGTTTCTTTTTCAGTTTGCAGTTCTCCTTATATACCAGTATGACGGCCCGCTTAAAAACTGAAAAGGAAAAACAAGAGGCCTCTGATTGTAGGTCTAGTATTCAACAAAACAGACATGATGGCTGTACTGACTATTTACAGTTCTTTCTAGTTATCCACAATCTATGGGGTACTTGTTGACCCTAAACACCCACACAAAATTCCCATAGCAACTGCTTAAACTGTGTGATACAAGTCTGCCTCTGTCACAAAACTACTTCCGTAAAAGAATTAGGGATGAGCAATACTGTTTGAAAGCCTATCTCCCTATATCAAGATTACAGAAATTGGCCTTTAATAAATGCAGAGTACAAATTGGAAACGTGATTGTGAAGAAGCAACATGCCAGCAACTTCCCTTGAGGGGTAGGAAAGTGTTGCAGAAAAAAAAAAAGAGGCCCATTAGAGATGATGTCAAATCTGTTCTTTGATGCAGTTCAGTATTTCCTTCGGTGTATGACAGACTTCAGAGCTCTCCAAATTTCTGATTAGCTCTCTAAGGTATTACCATCATATCTGAGTGCCTCACACTCTTTCATGTATCTATCCTCACAATGCCCCAGTGAGGTAGGGAAGTGCTATTATCGCCATTTTACAGATGGAGAACTGGACACTCAGTGAGCTGCCTATGGTCACTAGGAAATGTCTGGCCCAACATGTTCAGTATAAATGAATCACTGATTAACACAGTTGGATTTATCTGTGAGCAAAGAGATGGTGCCTCCTCATGCATGCACTTCAATTTCAAACAAAAATGCCCACTTACCCTAAAGGCTACCCACAACTGGCGTGTTAAGCATTATGTTTTTAGCCCACCCTCAATTCCTACATAAATCGGCTGTGTCTAAACTAGTTGAAGTTCAAGGTCTCTGTTATTCATTCATTTAGCTGATGACTAACTCAAACCCTCAAAGTTATTCACAATCTTCAGTTACCCACTTAGGTGTATGCCAAATAGTGGCAATGTTTGCAGAGATGAGCTAGGTCTTTGGTGATAGTAGAGTAGGCAGAAGGAAAAGCCATCACAGAGAAGTTACTGCGTGTGCTACTAATCTCAGGTATCTAGACCTCTATCATCTACATCTCAATAACATTTCCAGGAAATATTGTGTCTGTCCTCCACATCCAGGACCACCCCAACCATTACATGGCTATAGCAGGGCTTACGTTTTATAGTTAGTCTTCATTAGTACAATGGCAGTTGTCATATTTTACTAGCTAGAAGATGTACTCAATATCTTTAGGGTTTTCTCTTAATAGAACACTAACCAAACACTGTAAGTTCAAGGTCTTTTCTTGCTTTGCCCAGTGATGGGAAAGGATTCAACCAGGAAACAGTAGAGTGCATCAGAAGTTCTCCCATTGAAAGTTCTGTGACCTGTATTAGGTTATAAAAAAATAAGTGCAATTAATGTCTTGATTAACAATCAACCACAAATGTTAATGAGTGCAGGCTGATAAATAAAAAGTATGCCTATATATATATTGCACTGAGCCATGGTTGTGTAAATAGCAATATATTTTAAAAAAATACTGTCCATAAAAATAATATCACACAAGTTATGGAAGCTGGGTGATTTGCCTCTTAGAGCTTATTTTTGCTACTAACACTTAAGCTGAAGAACGTTATGTCTGACTTGAAGTTCTGCCACTGAGATACAGCCAAGTGTGACATTCCTTTATCATCCCTTTCATTTCTATAAACTAATCAATGTATAAGATCCTTTCACTGACTGAATTAGGACATGACTGGTTCTCTTAGGCTTTTCTTTCTTTTGAGCAGTTCTTTCTCTCTTCCAGAACAGAAACAATTTGGCTCCTTTACCAGGATGAAACTTAAAACAATGAAATCAGTAGCTGTCGCACCTTTAAGGATCAAGCTAAATGGTTGATTCACTTATACATCATTGTCCACAAATGGCTAAATCTAGTGAGCTTGCTGGCCCAGTTCTGGGAGACACTAGAGAACAAGATCCATTATGCTTTCACTAGTTTTCTTTTTAAATATTCTAATAAAATAACCAATTTGATTAGAGGGGTGATAAATACACTTTTTATATGGATGCACATTCATGTCTAGAGCTCAGATCAGAGCAAATAATTTTGAGATATTGGTAACAAAAAAGCCCTTCCTGGATGCTAAGGGTCTCTCGCACCAGAGAACACATTACAAATATTAATAGACAAAAATAGCCACTTCCACAGCTGGTGTATATTGGGGCTACTCAACTGAAGTCAGCAGAACTATGGCAGTTCATACTAGCAGATGCGCTGGGCCATAATACCAACTAATGTTTTTTTGCACTGATAAACAGCCATGTATGTATCAGCACTAGATGAATTCAGAATGATGGTAGAAATAGGCATTATAAATGAATCCTGCTAGAATCCTTTTGATGAAAAAAGATTCCATTTTCTGAAATCTAAGCACTCATGCATAAAATTTGGCCTTGGGACATGTATAATGTACAGCAGTGGTTCTCAGCCGGAGGTACATGTACCCCTGGGGGGACACAGAAGTACTTCCAGGGGGTACATCAACTCATCTATTTGCCTAGTTTTACAACAGGCTACATAAAAAGCACTAGTGAAGTCAGTACAAACTAAAATTTCATACAATCAGTTGGTTATCCTGCTCTATATACTGTACACTGAAATAGAAGTACAATATTTATATAGCAATTGATTTATTTTATAGTTATATGGTAAAAATGAGAAGTAAGCAATTTTTCAGTACTAGTGTGCTGTGACACTGTGTGGTTTTATGCCTGATTTTGTAAGCAAGCAGTTTTTAAGTGAGGTGAAACTTGGGGGTACGCAAGACAAGTAAGGCTCCTGAAAGAGGCACAGAAGTCTGGAAAGGTTGAGAGCCACCGATTTTCATTGTTTTCTTGCTGTGAGTTACAGTGGCTGTCTGCTCCCATCTGCCCTTCATGGCAGACCAAGAAAAGGTTCTGGCAGCAGTTTGTGTAAACATGACAGTACCTGCTGAGTTCTTACCTATATGAACAGTTTATTCGCAGCATGGGGTGTAAATCTACCTTGCACTTGCCTGCTGTGCACAAAGTATCTGTGTGGTCCCTATTGATGTGCACTAAAAGTTCCCCAGTGAACTTTGAAATGAGAAATTTTAGTGCACATCAGTCGAGTCCACAAGGACACTGAGTGCCATAGGGTGTTGTGAGGTAGATTTACATCCCAACTTGCCATGCACTGTTTGTATAGACAAGCTCTTTGAGAAGGAAATTTGATGGGAGAGACACAAAACAGCACTCTGAACTCACAATTAAGATCCCCTTCATGACTCCAATAAGAGTTAAGTAGATACAGTATCATACAGGACTTCATCTGAAGTGTGAATAATACACGTTCCACTCGTGCTCTTACCTCCTTCTCTGTTCCACTCTGATCTGCAACCAGTTGGTCAAACACGGTACCATAGTCCTCATATATCTTCTGCATCTCATTGATGTGACTGGCTACTTTTTCCATTGCCTTCAGCGCCTCTGAAGTTTTCAAACAAATCCACCATTTAACAAACAAATAATTCAGTTTCATTTTATAAATGCATGTTTTTTTTTTTTTATTAAAGCCCAGGAGAGATTTTTATTCAGGGTCGAAATTATTCAAGGTCCCAAGTCACAATGGTCTCTGACCAACAATAATGATGACTAGATAAGACTTTACTTAGTCATAGTAAATACGGGCTCCACACTTGCGGATTAGCATATTCAAAGAGCTTCTTAGCTGGTGTTTTAAGTACCTCAAAATACTGAAATAAATATTTTAGTAAAAAAGCTACCGAGTATATAAAACTTCAGCCTGATGGCATGGTAGTAAATATAGCTGTGGTTGTGGCACCATTAGCACAACCAAGAATCAATGAATAAGGCCATTAGGAGCTTCAGGTGTGACTACAGCCACACTAAAATAAGCTGTTTGCATGAGTTTTACTGTAAAAAGGGGAGTCTGGCTCAGCACAGGAAGACTTGAGGAAATATGGTAGCCAACCACACAGGCTCCTTGCGTTTTGTATCTTGGGGAAACATTTGTGAGGTTAAATTCTATAGACCAGCTTTTTAAAAAAAAATTACTACAAGAAAGGCGTTGAATTTCAGCTGGATTTTGTAGTAATTTATAAATGGGTCAGAAGAGATGAGGTTCGCTTGCCCACACCCTGCCAACTATTAACTGAACATTCCTTTCATATTTTGGTGTCAAGTTTATTCCACAAGCAACTCATCTCAAGATTGTTTTTGATGCAGAAAAGCTATTTTCTTTTTTAAGAGTTTCCCCAGCTCTTGGGGTTTATAGCATAGTTGCACTTTTGACTTTAAGTGATCAGGGTTGCTGATACCTGTATTAACTTGGCATCTATTCTGAATCCTCCACAAGAACAAACAGTAAAGGTTCTATCCAGCTCTATTTGACATCAAAGGAGTTTTGCCATTGGCACCAGATGAACTAGTATCTGGCCATACCTGATAAGCCTGTTGCTTCGATGTTAGCCTCACCTTTCTCACTTACAATAGATTTTTGCTCAGTCTGTATGTTGTGAAAATGAAAAAAATTAACCCATAAAATATTTCCTCAAAAGCCTGATCCCTCAGATGCTGAGTGCTTTCAGGTTCTATTGAAGTAATTTAAAATCCAAATATAGGATCAAATGGGAGTTTTGTTTGTGTGAGAGTTGGAGGACTAGGTGCTAGAAAATAATCAACCCTACTTCCTTTTCTATTGTGCTTAAACAGATGGTCTTTCCCTTTCTAAATGGGCAGATTGCAAACCTCTGAAGTCACAAATCCATCTCTACTAAAATGAGAGTTACAGGCAATTTTCTCATTGATTTGGCTGAGTTTTTTAACATGTTTTGACAGTGAAGAACAACCACAAGATGGAGCTTTCTTCACCGTTTCCTAGCTCAAAAAAAAAGCGAGCACATGGAGCTGTCTCGACTGTGTTCCAAGAATAATACAGAGTGGAAAGCTTGGTCCCAACCATCATGGCAGCTCTTGGTCATACCCATTTTTCCAAAGACATCCACACTCTCCAGCACCTAATAGGATTTTCCTGGAAACAACGGAAAGCAGCTTGCTCTTAATCACTTTTTTTTTTAAAGGAGAGAAAGGAAAGTAAGTATGATTCTCTCTAGGATTTGAGAAAACTTTCCAATAACACAGAAATTCTGCTGGTTTGCAACAGTTGCGCAATTTTAATAAGGCCTGAAACTCCCTTTCGTCTCCATAGAAGAATGAAAATCGATACCTGTCAGATGATAATGCTCCTCACTCTCATTATCTGTCAGGGACACCAGCTCCTTCAGGAGCAAGGGGTACTTTAGCACTCTCTGGACAGGCTTGATGAGATACGACTCCAGCGTAGAAGAATGCTGTTTCGTGGGGTTCCGTGCATCCAGAAAGGCCTTAAAAGCTTTATCTGTTTTGGCTAAATGTAGAAAGGGAAGCTGGTCAGTTCAATGGGGAAGTCGTAGAAGCTAATTTGAGAACAGACGAACACAATGCTTCCATTTTTTTAAAAAAGACACTTTTCATATGTATTTCAAACACTGCTTAATGCAGAAAATGAATAATTAATGGTGAGTTTTAATAGCATAATAATTACAAATAACACGTTACAGAACTGACAGTTGCTGAGTGAGCATCTCATGTCCATAAATCTCTCAATGTACTGTAAACTTGGTCTGCTCCAAAGCAACCAAACACCAAGATCTCGGTGTGAAAGAACTAATTTATCACTTCCATCTCAGCCTACACTTAGTTCTCTGCAGCTTTGACTGACACAAACCCTCATATGTTGCACACACACACATACACCCCAAAATAGATCTAAAAGCTGCTGGTTTTTTAAGCGTGAAATGAATCTGTAGATAGCACAGCCTTATGGAAAGAGCTTCTGTTGCTATTCAAGCTACCCTGGAGGTGTTACAAAAGTAAACTTCTTCTATTATTGCCTCAGATCATGATTACATTTCAGCACAAGGACAGATCACAGATATTCACATAAAAAGACCTCCCACTTCTCCTTTTTTAATATTAGAATTCTCCTGGGGCACAAGACTCAAATTGCTAAAACTAGTTATAGTGATTTATTTGAAGATAAAGTCATACAGATGAATTATATCAATCAAGAAAATGAATTACCTCGCTCAAGGACTTTCTGAACTTTTATGTGGTTTGCACAGAATCCACTGTACAGTTTGAAGTGGTCAGCATAATACAGGAAAGAACCTCCGAGTGAAAACAACAGTTTCTGAAACCAAGATAATCAACATATTTATTTATTTCATTATTAAAATCTTAATTAAGGCTCTGCAATGATTTAGCTAGTTTATATTGTGGCCCCGTTTTCAAGCTAGGGCAGCATCTGTTCTGATCCATGCTGGCAAGGATATATTCTCTACATAGAACCATAAACCTAATTTAACAACTGAAATCACTGCATACCAGAACATTAAAGTGTGGCTCCACTCTGAAAAGCCAGATAGTCTTGTTAGATTCTGTATTTGTTTTGTTTCAAAGGCTTTCCTATAAATGTGCTCAGTTTACAACTGGAAAATGTGGTTGAAATGCATTTCTCCAAAGGGTAGGTGTTTGAAAAGCAAGTGTACCCTCTCCGACGTATGGCTTTATAGGTGAGAGGGTTCTAGTAGGATATGGAGCCTTTTGGCTTTAGGTTATAAATTCAAATCCAATCAGGTCTGTAGGTAAAATTTGTTCCCATTTGACAATTGTTCAGTGGCCTACAGTACACGATTGAACGGTTTCAGCCAGTTCCCTGTGGACATCACCAAAACAACCACTTCATCTTGCAGTCAGTCTGAGCCTCAACTGGCAGCCAGCCTCAGCCATGAGAGCAAGCACTGCAAGGGTCTGGGCAATGACTCTCCCCTCACTCATCCCTCCAGGTCTGGATTAAAGGTGCATCAGGGGACCGGTGTTGTTCATGATAGAGAACTTCAGTCTCCAGTGCTGTCAAAATGACATGTTTCATGAGCATTGAATTCACTTTTTAAAAAGGAAAAACCAAGGACTTTTTTTTTTTTAAAAGAGCTTTCCCTATTTATTGTGTATCTTTGGGAAATAAGCTAATGAAATGCATACAAGGTAAAGATTAATACTGTAATTATCTGCCTTCTTAGTGCCACTTCATAGAGCAATCCAAGAAAAAAAAACCAACCCAGTAGTTATAATAAAATTCTAGTGTTTCTCCATTACTCATTACATCTCCATACCTCCTGTCTTCTACACAAAGGAAATCACAGCTAGCGTGAGCCTGAGTGTCAATTTAAAAGTGTGAAGAGACAGTTTTCCGGCACATATAAAAATAATTCCCTGTACTCCTCCACTCTCCCTGCCCCAAGTATGTGTGGGTCAGCTACACCAATTACTTCATCTTTGATTCCTTTCTCTGCCAACGGCGTCATGTTGTGGCACGAGTCTGCAAAAATAAATCTGTTTTGATGTGTCTGCTGCTTAACAACAGCACATTTTATAAATGGAACTTCACACAGACACAATGGGATTCCATTCCTGAACTTGCATATGCAAACACATGCAATCATTTGCTCTTCAAAAACCCTGTTTATCCCATTGGAAAGGTAGCGGGAAGTTTACTTTACACTGACAATATTGCTTCTTATACAAGTATTAATAACTAGTCATGCTGTTGTATAGCTTGTGACTGACGCAAACCCTTACAAATACCATGTGATGGAGCTTGTGGTGTTGGGAAGAATATGGGCAACTGTATGGTTGAAAAGAAAGTAATGGCTGATACAAGAAGAAGGTATAAAAAAAAATCTGATGATTTTCAAGCCTGTTAACATCTTTTCTGAAAGGTGGTAATTCCTGGGGGCCTTTGTGTTTCCTTTTTTGGATGAAGGTAAGATTGGGAAGGACTGTGAGTCCCGGGGACTACCAGGGCAGGAGAGATCTTATTAGAAAACAATCCATAGAATGACAGAGTAAAAAAGTAGGAGCCATTAAAAGAGGGGGGGGAAGGGGACAAACCAAAAAAAGTTAGCAACAAATTTTAAAAAATAGTCTTTTTAACCCGTTTCTTTAGTAGAACTCAATGCATATCTGGGAGACACAGCAGAACTGTCCCCTAGTTCCATAACACAACAGTCATGGGATAGGAGCCCACCTCTCGTGGGTGGTGAGCGAGTGGTGCTAGTAAGGCACGTGAAGAACCATACAGTGGGCCATATTCTGCCTTCACTTACACTCCATGGGCCCTGGATGTGAGAGAACTCCCACAGGCTACAGTTGGGGTTATTTGTATCATGTAGCAGGTGAATTAGGCACCATCACTTCAATGGATTACATGGGACATAATGCAGGGCAGAATTTGGCCAAGTGATAATGACCTTGCTATAAGAGAACACAGCACCTTGAAGCATTGTGCATTTATAGAATACTGAACATCTAAATCAGTACTTGTTTTCAATGGCACATTTTTCCATGGTACCCAGAGAAGAACTAAAATGCAAAGTTAGCCTTTATTTTTCATTTCTGAATTCAGGCAATGTTAAATATGTATTTGCAATAAATAGCAAAGCTTTTTAAACATAAAAAACAGCTACATGGAGAGAAAGAGAAGGAGAGAAAGAATAAACCTAAATATCAGAACTCTGCACAAACCTCTAACACATTACAATGAGTTAAAAGACCACATATTTACCCGAAACTGGGATGGGGTTTCCAATGTGTTAAAATCTGAGGAGGAAGAAATTCCATCTTCCAGGGTCTCCAAAAACACCTTCTGGAAATTCAGCATTTCTGGCAGACTGCCAAACAATGACTCCATCTGTGTGAAAATCAGACATGAAGTTTCTAACGTTACTGGATGCCATGAGGAGACAATCCACTAAAGAGGAGCTATAAACAAAGGGATGCCACAGGTCAATGATTTTTTGTTTTCTTAATAGTGTTGGCAATGACTCCACAAAGAAAAAGTGGCTACAAGATACCAAAGTATTTTTTAGAAATGTTTTAGTCAGGAGAACAATTACCATTACAAAAGATGTAACTAATGTGCTAAATAGAAAAACACAATAGTATATGCTTTGTTATGTTCATTGTTTGCTTTCTCTGTCATGTTCTCAGCAATGGAAAAGCCCAAGTGTCAAGTGATTTTACACAGAATAAAAAAGAATGAAGAAAACATCTTTTTTAACCATTGCCTCACCTCATCTTGGGTAAGGAAGGTCTCATTTTGAAGGGGTTCCAAGTATAACTCAAAAAGGCAACTCAAATCCTGCAAGAAATAAAGAATTTGCTCAGCTTTATATAACAATTCAAAACTGTGCTGCATTTGAGATCTGTGTATAAAAATCATGTTCAGGAAGAAAACTGAGAAACAATTCACTTTTTTGCAACACTAAAAACTATTTTTTAATTTAGACACATGCTAATCTGAACCTAACACTGAAGCTTTATCAGTTTTATAGCCCCAAACTGGACAGTGTAACAAAGAAATGTTGTTTTAGTGCACAGAGGTATAAAAATATTACAGAAGGTGATTTTATGAAGAACACAAATATTGAAATACATGAACAACATCAAGGTTCATAAGCATACAGGTTGGGTGAACAGCAGCAAGTCCGTTAAACACTAATATTAACAATCAAAATGATGTGTAGTGTTTTTAAATCTTATTACACATTAAAGTGCTTTGTTATATTTTTAGGGCAACATGATTAAGGGCTTTTCCAGTCATTTCTTCACAGACTTGAAGCTACTCTGGAAGACTTACTATGTCACATCAAAGTGCGTGGCTGCCTCGTGGGTCTACGAGGCAGGGCTTTGTGACCCTGAAAAAGAAGTGGCAGAATTTCTTACAGAGAGGGCAGAATGTGTGTCTTCTTGAGAGCCCTGCACCAAAATGTTATGACTTGCCTGATCTGGGATGTTTGACAGCTATTACAACACACCTCAATGACTTCCATATTAAACCACAAGATAAAAAGCACCTGAATTGTCATCCTTAAGCTATTTGCATTTTGGGGGATCAAGATGAAACTATCTGATTACCAAATGCCTGCACATAAGTGGATGCATCCAAATATCTGAGGGCAAAGTCTGAGCATTGATTAAAGTGGTCCCTATATAAGAAAGAGCAGTTGGACTTCTTCCGGGATCCATTTTATGTAGATATACCTAGTTTGCTCGAGGAAGAATAGCTGGAGATAATTGAGATTTTTAATGTAAATACATTTGGAACCTTCCCTCCTAGACCCCCACATGCATGTTGATTCGAGAAAATACCTGTACTTAATAGCATATATTTTGAGATCAAGTGTTAGGTTGGCAGTACTGCGGATTGTGAACAGGCTTCTTCCTTGATGAAGGTCAACAAATCCAAGCTTCACACAAGACTTTCAATTAAAGTTACTGGTTTTGGCATCCAGACTTAATTAGCTTGGGTTTAGTCAAAGAAGGGCCATGCATTCAAAAAAAGTATGGCCTTATTTACTAATTAAACAAATTAATATTACTAGAAACAGCTGAAATTGTACATTATGTGTTTTAGTCTCCCTGGCTGCTGACTAAAAAATAATCATGCACTAACCAGTGCATTAGTTTCCATGGTAAAAGACATTCTTCATAACCAGAAGAGCCAATCTTTAAAAATATATGAAAGCTTAAATTCTGGAGAAGTATGGAAAAATCCACTGGATGACCTGACAGGACGATCCGAATCCTCAGATCTTGCAGATGCCCTCTGCCCATGAATTTCCACTCCTCTGTATGTAGGAATACATCTCAAATTGCCCAGGGAGCTGAAATCTTAGGGCCCAATCCTGCAGCCTTTACTCACAAAAGTAAGTCCATTGAAGGTGATGTGAATGCTCAGGTGAGTAAGCTCAGGCCCTTTTAGTGGTCAGCTTATACACCTAAAAGCCTGAAAATGTACAAGTATAGTATGCAAACCATTGTAGAGCTCAACAGGAAGAATATAGAAAAAACCCTCCTGTTTAGCTATTACCTTGACATATGATTTCTCAGTGTCCATAAGTTCTTGGATGACCTTTCTCAACCTATCTGCATCAGACAGGGCTCGTACCAGTGGTCGCAGGGGTAGATCTTGGCTGTCCTTTTGTCCTTCCATGCCGTTTGCCTGGACTTCAGGAAAATTCTGACACAATGTAGTGATTTGTTCGGTGCTCTGTTGGATTAAAAGAAGTAGGCACATTTGAAAACATATGACACAAAATGTAGGTGCAGCCTTTTTAGAACTTCCTATAAGGAAAGGGGATTCACAGATTCATGTTTGCTCCTATTCTATTCACTGGACCATATCATGCCATTGATTTTTTTAAGCATAACTCCCTATTGCTTTGAAGGTATAATACAGCATAAAGGAAAACACTCCGTGGCATAATGTCGTCCTTTACAAGAAATATTGCTTCACAGATCAAAACTGTAAAATTTGCAATTTTCTAGTGACCTGATCCAGCATTTTTTGTATTGATTTCCATGGATGTTTGAAGTGTGCAAGAAATACAAGATCATGCTCAATCTGCAACATCTGTGTTGATACTAAGTATTGTCTGAAGTTACTTTCTGTATGATCTATTTCTCCTCTCTTTTGCCACATTCACTCCAGAGGGATAGGAAGGAACAGAAAATAAAATGTTCTTTACCTTTCTTTTTACTAGCAAAACATAGTTTTTATTTATCATCTGCTTCAGATTATTGACTTTCAATAAGACTTGAGCTTTAGTGTCAAAGTCACTTTTGAAAATGGGGCTTAGGAACCTAAATCACTTAGGGATGTTTGAAAATTGTAACCATAGTAAAAAAGGAGATAAAAACAGTTTTTCAGGCAGCATGAGAGGTGGAGATGAAACAAAACAGGGTAGTGAATCCTAGAAGAAAAAGATGGCAGAAAACAGGAGAATGCCTCCTGACAGTGCAAGACTGTTTCCTAGTGTACCCCAGAGTGCTTAGTCTAGCACAGTTTTAAATTACACAAGCATTAGGATTTCCAACACTCCTATATGTCTGACTACAACCTTATACCATGAGCAGCACTGAGGTATCTCAGAGGCTCTGAGGTATCTGACTACCTTCAGCATATGTGGTATATGACTACCGCCTTAGGAAGCCTATTCCACAGTCCTCATTCTTAGACAATTTTTCCATGATAATCAGCCTATATTTTCTATTGTCCAATTCTACCCTATTACTCGCAGGTATACACCTCCTTGTACCACACTCAATGGTTCTTTTCTCCCCAATCAGTGATCAGGATTGCAAATACTTGTACTACTAATACTGTACCTGGAGTGTCTAATACGAATACTGGATTGGCACAAAATGTTGTGCCATATCTTATATTCTATTTAGGAGATCAAGCCATAAATGAAATCTGCTACACACATGTGTGAGTCTGTATACAAATGCTTCCTTCATGGTTCTAAACTAAGGCACTGATTCAGCAAAGCAGTCAGTGCAATATACAGCAGCCCTTAGGCTGCTCTAAATTACTTCAAAGGTCATTTCAACTGGCCCCAAATTAGGGATGCAGAAAGGTGGCTCCTTTCCACTCCCTTCCCTTTTCAGCTATTCTGAGTCCAAACTCAGTACAGCACAGGCTTTAGTCCACAATATAGAGCTGGGTGTCCTACGCAATAATCAGAGGAGTAGCCGTGTTAGTCTGAATCTGTAAAAAGCAACAGAGGGTCCTGTTCTTGCATCTGAAGAAGTGAGGTTCTTATCCACGAAAGCTTATGCTCCCAATACTTCTGTTAGTCTTAAAGGTGCCACAGAACCCTCTGTTGCCTCTAAGCAATAATGTCAGGCTAAAACCTGAAACAGAAACTACAAAGGCTTGCCATGTTACGGTGTCATCCAATGGACAAACAAACAGTAGTTCTGATGCTTAGGGAAGTAGCTCCTAAATGATAAAGTTCTCTGTCAGATTTCCTATAACAATTAGGCGACATGCATCATAGAATTACACCATAAAATCCCAATCAATTATTGGACAAAATAAATATGCATTCCTAACATCCAGATAAGTGGATATAATTTTTTAAAATGTCAAAACAATTGCAATGCACGCCATATCAATGTAGGACTTTCCAGTCCCTGACTTTAAATGGCTATTATTCTCACACAGTGCTTACAGTACCTTGCATCACTAATGCATGCAAGCATCTACTACACAATCCCTGTGTAATGACAGCTCTCAGGACTGCGGAATCTAGTGAAGGGCCATATTTACAGCACAAAATAGGATTTGACAAAATACAGTATACGTTGAATGGCATCTGTTGAGATTCCAGCTTTGTCTTGTTGAAATCTGTCAAAAATCACACACAACTCTGTAGCATTAAAAATAGCAGTTTTTGGAAGAAGAAAAAAAAAAAACCTATTCCTTGCACTTCGCAAATCATGGTTTAATTTTAAGAACCTTTACAAGAGGATGAATTTACAAAACACTTGAGTTTTGTCTCCTTTGTTTCTGATGTCAGAAAGTTTGACATTTGTGTCATAATGACTTAGACTTCAGGCGAAATACAGCTCAAGGTGTGTGTGGGCAGCTGTGACTGACATCCCTGGGAATGCAACCATTGATCAAGGTTACTAGATAGCCCATTGAAGGCTTTAAGCAAAGCACAGTATTACTCTAAGAAAAAAATGTAATAAATTATATACATATTATATAAAGATGCATTTGAACACTAATGTTGAATGCGTCATCTTCTGTAAGTCCCTGAAAGGGGCATGGGATGTCGCAGCATTATTTGGAGGCATTTTGCAGAAGGACCATGAGCTTTGAGAACTGAGATTTCCCACCCTCTTCCTGACTAAATTCTTGTTGCATCTCATGCATTTCTTTTATTAAAATGTCAGGGCAGCTTTCATTAAAGCAAGTCGAGTCCTCAAATGTCAAAGTACATGCCCCCTGCCTTAGCTGGGGCTTCCAGCCTGTACGCCCTTACAGTTTGCAGACTTACTGCCCACTGTCATCCTCTGAGAAGTGGGGTGCTGCAGAACTTGGCTCCATGATGCACACGGGGCTGTGCACTCCCTGGGGGCAGATTCTTCATTCCTGGTTGCAGCCATTTACACCTGATAGGAAGTATGACATGCTACCCAATGATACCCACATTGCACTGCACACTTTGCACAGCTGCGAAGGGCCACGCTAGATGCAAAGCGGTACAGGATGTGGCCCTTTGCAGAACAGTTTCTGCAGTAAAAACAACATGGAGTCCTTGCGGCACCTTAGGGACTAACAAATTTATTTGGGCATAAGCTTTCATGGGATAAAACCCACTTCATCAGATGCATGGAGTAGAAAATACAGAGGCAGGTATAAATACACAGCACATGAAAAGATGGGAGTTGCCTTACGAAGTGGGGGGTCAGTGCTAATGAGGCCAATTCAATTAGGATTTGTCCCATTCCCATGAAAGGTCCACTGTGTTCTGTCTGGACCAGCAGCCCAGCATTCATGAGCAACTCTATAACAACAAACCAATGCCTGTGCATAAAATTCCTGCTTTTCATTTCATCCTGCTACCTGTGTTTTTCCAACCCACCCTTAATATGCAGTTCACAACCTCCTTCAATGCTCGTCTTTGCTCCTTTTTCTCCGCTGCACCTTGTGCTTGACCCAGCTGACTACTCCTCACACACTCAGTGACCTCCCACGCTACACTCAAATCCCTCCTTGAAACACACCTTTCCTCTAAAGCCTTCCTATGCAGATTCCTCATCACCACCTTTGCCACATCTAGACAAATACATCACTTGGTATACAATATAAGATGCAGAGCATGATATGTATAGTATGTGACCTGTCACTGATGTAGGCTGAGCTCTTCAAAGCCACCTACGGGATTCAGATACCAAATGGCCACCAGCTTCACCCAGATGACTTTGATAATCTCTGCCTTAGTCTTTGGGTTCCTGGAATGTGCTAGTTCTTCCTTATGTTTGTACAGTGCTAAGCAGACTGTTGGCGCTCAGTAAACAGTAATGATACTTTGTGTGAACTTCATAAGGTGTTGTTATTTTTGTAATACGGCTTGGATTCAGATTAATAACAATTCAGATAACCGAATGGGGAGCAGATCCCCAGGTCCAGCTGAGCTACGCTCAGTGCAGGATCTGGGGAAAGGGCAGAGGGAAGATGGCTGCATTGATCCTGTGGCCAAACATGAGTCTGTCTAGCCTTTGGCATAGCTTAGAGTCATTTACAGGCAGCCCTTTGGCAATGCACAGTGAAGTTCAACCTGGGTGGAGGATGGAGGGGTAGCTCAGTGGTTTGAGCATTGGCCTGCTAAACCCAGGGTTGTGGGTTCCATCTTTGAGGGGGCCATTTAGGGATCTGGGGCAAAAATCTGTCTGGGGATTGGTCCTGCTTTGAGCAGGGGGTTGGACTAGATGACCTCCTGAGGTCCCTTCCAACCCAGATATTCTAGGATTCTATGATCTCTAAAAAAACAACTATGTTAGATTTCAAAGGTCAAGTGAGACAAGGTAATGAGTGTTAATTTAGGGCCCATACATTTACATACTGGGATTCCAGGATAGAATCGAGAGAGTCCTAATTGTGTTATGTTTAATTTGACTATTTTAACAGGTTTTCCAATGTGGCTGTGTACAATACTTCCACCACCACACTGGGTCTACCTGTACAAGGTGATGTAAAGGGCGCCAGGTCACGATCCTGTTTCTTTTCCCCCACTCTCCCCACCACCCCATAGGGATGTGGAAGACACCCCAGAGGTTGCTGTTATGCGAAGTCCCTGAGGAGTCACACAATGGGGCAGAAATTCCTTTCCCACCCTCTGTCGTTGCTCACACGCTGGTCCTATGCATTTTGCTTTAAGAAATGAGAATACAATTTTCCCTATATTTTGGCTACAATGTTCTATGTAAACAGGGAATATCTTAATAGACCTTTTAGAGCGATTTGTTCTGGGCAAAGATATAACATGCCAGTGCTTAATATTGCCAGATTCTCCCGTGAATTTGGGCCCAAGCAGGCATTAGCAGTAATGCTTATACTGTAAACTTGGTTATGAGTCACGTCTGATTCTCAAAAACACTGAGTAAAATGTATTCGAGAAAAAAAAATACTCTGAGAACATCCTTTTTAACCAAACAAAGAATCCCCTTACTAGGGAGCTATGATTAACCTTTTGTATTTTCTTTCCTATGTGGCATTTATGCCCATGGCACTCTGAAGCTGTGCCATTCCCTGCAGAGTCAAAATCTATGCAAAATTAATTGGAGAAAGAGCACATGACATTAATCAGAACTGGTTAAGCTCCAGCACAATTTCATGGCTGCCCTCTGACACACTGTGACTTGATAGTGTATGATATTGAATGAAAACCAGTGTTCCGTGAGGTTAATTAGTGTTACCTTCTCGGTGTTGTTTATTTTACCATTTCTCATTTAAGCACAACGTGTACTCCAATGCCTGCTCTGCCAGCTAGCTGGCATTTGTTTGAAAAAAAGAGATTAACAGGAATNAAGTGGGCTGTAGTCCACGAAAGCTTATGCTCTAATAAATTCGTTAGTCTCTAAGGTGCCACAAGTACTCCTGTTCTTTTTATTGCAGATGGTCACTTATAATCGGCCAGTTTCAGGATTTTGTATCTTGGACATCACTTTTTTTCCTTTCTTTTTTTTTTTTAAGTTTGAGGACAACAACAAAATAGAATTGTCTGTTCACTAACTAAAAGAAGTAGCTTAGTTTATGATAATGTAATTACCTTTCCAAAGCCATTTGTTCACAATGTGAAACAGACCCTTGCTGATACTGTTAAAATATCTCAATCATGTCTGAAAACCATCAGTTGTGCAAGCACCATATCTTTCTCTAATACATGGCTCCGTGATACTTTGGATCAACTTGATTCACCTCAATGGTTGCAGAGAGGCCTAATACAAAGATTTTATAAGCAGATTTTTAGCCCATTCACAATCTATTTTATCCACTGATACGATACTTTATAACAATTCTTAATGAATACCAGGATATCATCTTTTGACACTATGGAGGGCCAAAACATCTCTGAAGTCCTTACAGCGCATAAGGGATAAGATTTCTCTAGATCAATACAGAAGAGCAGGTAAAGAATCTGTAGTGTCTTTTAAAAAGTACAGTGAGGTGTGACTAAGTGCACTGTGCTCAGGCAAACAAATACAACTCTAAAGTATCCTCCAAATATCACAGTATGAATTGAAAAGGTGCTATCTGGAAGCATTGTTTTGTTTAGGATTGTTTCAGTTTGAGATTATGCTTTTTAATTAAAATATTACTAGTAAAAAAGCAAAGTAGATTAAAGAGAAGCAAATCTCATAAGCACTCGGGGCCTGATCTGCAAACTAAGCATGTTCAGATTTACTTTTAGGGATGGAGCAGCATACCCAGTAAGTAGAGGATGAAACACAATGATAAGTATTTCATATAATAGCCAGACACATTGAGCTGAGCTAAGGTTAACTCTGAAGTTCCAAGTCTCAAAAATTTTAATCAGAACTCTAATGCCATTAGTAAAAACATTGATTTGCTTTTCTTATGAAGAGTGTACAATAACGTTGACAAGGGAAAGTTGTTCTAATTAAAACATGAGAACTTTTAATACTAACTTCATTTAAAAAAAAAAACTGCTGAGATATTTGCTGATCAAGTAGCATTCTGTGTGTTAATTAAATATCTAACACTCCTTTGTGACAATACAGCATGTCAGTATTTGAAATATACAAAAGTTTGCATCCAGTGAACTGTTATGTAAGACACTTAGGCCTGCATTCTCAAGGTGCTCAGCACCTGCAGTTCCCACTGAATTAACAGGAGTTTTGCTCAACACCTCTGAAAATTAGGGACCTGATCCAATTTGTACTGAAATCAAAGGAAAAACAGAAAATCATTGCAATGATGCAGGGTCCAGGCCTTTAATGTATCATGCAAAATTTCAGATAGACAGACATCTAGACTGACATCCTGATTTAGAAAAAGTTGGCACCTCTCAGTCTATACATAATAATGAAGTGTATATAATAACTTTCCCTAAATCCCTACTGTATTTTTATCCTATAACCTTATTAAAAAGATTGCCTTTCTCCTCCTTCCCTCTCTGCTTATTCTGATGCAGTCAGTCATTAACATACGCAATTTAAGGAGCAGCAGATTTCAGGCAGGGGGGTTGCATGCTTTTCTGTTGTTTATGTAGTGTCACAACTTTCTATTTCCCCTGAGAGGTCCAGGGTTGCAGCCTCTGCTTCTCCTGCAGATAAAGGTGCTGTCCCAGATTATTTGTTAGAAAGCTCAGAAAGGGAACGAAAAGTTAATATTTTAGTTATTTCCAAGTGGTAGTGAACCTTTGGTAAAACAAATACAATTCCCTGCTGTGATCTGAATCATCATTTGATAGATATCCAGTTTGCATTGCAACGGACACACACAAAAATGCCAATACTTGGGTGCAACAAAAATAAAATAAATAAAAAATTGAAAAAACACCTTGAAACACAGACCACTGTAATAAAGCTATTTATTGAGCAAACACCTCTCTAGAAATCTATTATTCAATTACTAGCTACAGTAATTTGATGTAGTGTTCACTTACGCTTTCACTCCTACTAAGAGCAATGACCAAACCATTCATCTGAAGAAACATGCAGTCTCTAGTGCATGTATAATTGGTCACCTTCCTAACCTTGTTAAATAAATGTCCTTTTATGAAAACAGTTCCAGTACTTACTATAAAACAGTGGTTCTCAAACTTTTGCACTGGTGACCCCTTTCACATAGCAAGCCTCTGAGTGTGACCCCCCCCTATAAATTAAAAACACATTTTTATATATTTAACACTATTATAAATGCTAGAGGAAAAGCAGGGTTTGGGGTGGTGGCTGACCGCTCGCGACCCCTCATGGAATAACCCCATGACCCCCTGAGGGGTCCCAACCCCAGTTTGAGAACCCCTGTTATAGAAAACATCTTGTGCAAAGACACATAAATTGCTGCTGCCTGCTGCTGAGTTTTGTGAGCCCAAACTTAAATTCTTAGCTCTGGTTTTACTCCTCCTGAAGGCAGGCATTGTGGATTGCCACCATCAACTTCCCCAAGGAAAAGGCTTTTCTGAGCAAGGTAAGTGCCTTAGATCTCACACTATTACACCTTTACTCTGAGCTCAACAACTGCAACATGCAAAAATGCTCTGCAGTGATTATCCTTTGAGCTGATGAATGAAAACTTGAGATACTATTGGTGCCCAGCTTTAATTGGACTAAATACTGCACAGGAACGTAAACCGAATTCCTTGTGTACCTTCACTTTTAAAACACTTCCAACATCATGGAAAAAATGCTAAGTGCATTCAGATAATAGGATTATTATTTTTTTTAAAGAAGCAGAGTGTAGTTGTAAATGGCAGCTCATGGTTTGAGAGAATATGGTTTTATGTAGACCAAATCTCACCTGAGACATACCTGCTAGTAGAATGCTATGGTGCCAGTGAAGTTTACCACTTAAACAAATACATCAGGTGCTGTAAGGAAATTAGCCAGATACCTAAAACACCCCTGGGGTAGGGACTGCCCTGAAGGTCAATGTGATTTTACCAATAATGTTGATGCTCTGTCAAGTGTATTTGCCACTAAATGGTGTGGGTTACAAATGAGCTCTGAAATGGAAAAAGAAACGAGCAGTTTGCTAGATGTTTTGTTTATATAACTGTGCTTGTCCTTTATTTGAACTTTCTAGTTTGATAAAAAACATTCTAAACTATGCTGCTCATTAATAAATTCATGCTCGAAAGGGCACTCTAGGTCTCATGCTAATCAATTCACAAAAATATCCTGTTAGTAAATAGATCACTTATAAAATGTGACTTTAGGCAAAACGTTATAGGATATTATACCATTAGTAAAGGTGCTGGGCCAAAGAGCTACAAGACAAATAAACAATTCTTTAGTTAATTGGCTGTGCTCTACCAGTGGAATAAAAAGCTGTCACCTCCTTCCCCAGTTTCCCTCTATTTACGAACACTTTTGGGGCCCACTGCTGTGAAGGCACTCAGCGCCACTGAGGAGATGCTCAGCATCTGGCAGGAATGGGCCCTTAAACTCTACACTTTCCCCTCCCTATCCCAATATAGTACCCAGGAACCTTCATTTTTAACCCAAACTATATGCCAAATATTGCCCTTGGATACATGCACACTGCTTCTACCTGCTTCAAGGGAATAATTTAGCTCTCTTAATTATTGCAACTTCCCTCCACCTCTTCTCAGTTTTTACTCCCAGTTGGTAGTTCAGCATTAACCATTTTGTAAGGCCCTGTTGCAGGGTGGTTGCCTGTCAACAAACCAATAACCATTTAATCCTTGACATACTATTAAGTACTCTTGAACATTTTGAAGGCATCTAGGTAGTACCCACCTCCTATCCTGCTGATTGACCATATCTGTCCTTAGATGATGGCAAGACATGAGGTGCACTGGAGTGCCAAAAGTGGGGAGATTCAAACAAAGGACACTATGTAGTGGTTACAATGATGGTACTCCTGTTCTTCTTTTTGCGGATACAGACTAACACGGCTGCTACTCTGAAACCTGAATGATGGGGATGTTTTCAAAGGGTCGAGCAACGTTTCAACCCCCTTATCCACGGTAATGTCTATGGGATTTTAATGCTTTGAGAATCAAGCAAGCTATGTCTTCAGCATCACCTTCACTAAGGTGCAATTATATGGAAAGAGAGGGATTGTTCTGCCTTTTTTTTTTCTGCATCAACACAAATGATGGCAATTAAAAAAATCTGTTTTCCTCAGTGGATCAGTGTTAAAAAGAATTCGTCAATTCATACAGCATGATTGAAAACAGTGTGCTAACCTCTAGGTTCAGAAATATCTTTATTCTTGATTACAGAACAATGATGATTGCTTTAATTCCGTATTAGGAGGGTATTCTTTCCCAGACTTGCTAATTAAGTCTAGATTATTAGCTAGCCACATGCCAGTTAAATGATGTCACCAATTAACAGGTTTTTCAAAAAAATGTATTCATTTCAAAAATTAAATGCAAGTGTTCTAGTAATATTTCCATCTCCTTTCTAGGAGCTGGATATAGCAAAAAAAGTGAAAAATGACAAAACAAACCCTTACATTATTTTTTCTTTTAGCAATGTGATAACCAGACAAGATCTGTCCCCAACAAAATATCCACCATCAAAATCTACACATAAAATAATAAACCACCTTAGAAAGTTATTTTAAGATTAATAGAAATATGTTTGTTCCTTTTTGCTGTAAGCAATGTGCAGATTCCCTGTAGGGACAGATGTTTGCCATCTTTCATACCACTGACAGAAAGCTAGGTAGCTAGAAATGAACATAAGAACTGCCATGCCAAGCTGGGTCAGATCAGTGATTTACCTACTAACATTGTGTGTGTCTAACAGTGACTGGCGTCAGATGCTTCAGAGGAAGATGCAAGAAATCCCTGTAATGGGCAATTATGGAATAATCTGCCTAACAGGGGAGTTTATCCCTAAACAACCCTCCACCTCCCCCCACTCAGTTTGTTATTAGCGTGTAGCTTGAATCACGAGGATTTATATCCCTTCTAAAATATACACACACACACTTTTATATTATATAATACAGAGGAACCTGGGACTTTTCATGCTATGGCAGTGCTATACATGAGCACAGTGGCAGTGAGACACCTCATAATGAGTAGGCATTCTGGCTAGGGAAACCCTGAGATTCCATAGCAATCACATGCTAGGTATGAAGGGCTTTTCTTCCCCAGCATGCTGTCCCTAGGGAACTCCAGAGCTTCCCTGGATAGTATGCTAAGAATTATGGGACTCTTTGTTCCTGTGCCCATTTGCTAAGCCGCTGCTAAAGAATGCGTTTCCTGTTTCCCCCACTTTATTACATGAGGGTAGAGGGTGAATCCTGTTCCCCCTGAACATACTTTTGGATTAGAGGAGGCAGTGATCCATTATGGAGAGGGCAAGGGCTGGCTGCATTTATAACATACACCTGAACCATTGGCGAACCTGGGTTGAAGTTTGCACATACAACATTAAACTGCACCCACCCTGATTTAGGGTAGGTTTCAGGTTCTGAACAGTTCATATTACAGAAATCCCTAGGTATTACTATTTCAGGCTTGATTCACTTGATCTGCGCATAGGGTGTGAGGGATATGGTCTTTTATTTCTCAAGAATTTGATGGATAACGTGAACCATTATTTCTGATGGTCGACTTATTTATTTTCACTTTGCAGCAAATGTTTTACAAATATCTTTGGATACTGTTACTTGTTCAAAGTTTAATTGACAAATTAAGAACTTAATTCTAGACATTTTAAAAATCAATAATCACAATATTTGACATTAATTAACATTTCAGTTAAACTATCTTGAAGCATCACAAAATACTGAATTCTTTCTTCTAAATGTTCATACATACACATGCACAGAGAGCTTTGTTCCGTATTCAAGAAACTTTTCTTAGTCGCTGAATAGCTCTATGGTAACCACTGAGATTTTAACACTTTCCAGTTACACTCCTTCTTTACAAAAATATCTTATCTTTGCCATTCATATTCTTTAGAGACAGAGATGGTAACCCTTATCCTTTCCCATTAAACGCACAGACTACAGATGAAACATTAAAAAGAAGCACTTATGGTGACAGCAAAAACCTGAGTTAAAATTTAAAAGACTGATCCAAAACCCACTGAATTCGATGGAAACAATGAAATCAAGCCCTATGTGAGGATGATGTGGTTTCCAAACAAAATAATCAGAAATTGATTGGAGGGAAATATCCTGCCTCCCTGCAACATTTACAAGGTATAGAGGTAGCCACATTCTGTTACTGGTAACACCAGTTAACATCATGGAAGCCTCCTGGGGTTGCACGGGAGCGACTGAGAACAGATTCTGTCCCATGTGCGGGAAGGGAGAGGGGGTAAGCTCTTCAAGCTATTGATTTCTGACTGCATAATTTTTAATCATCCATCTTCCTTTTATATAGGTGCTGAAGTACCGATTTTCTTCTACGGTCAGCAGATTACTCCACCTTTTGAAAGTTCTCTAAGGACAATATTGTGACAGCTGCATAAGTGATGGATAGCTTGATGGGATACACATACTCTCCTTGCCAGCATATGGCCTGCGAAAGGACCCATCATACTTGCAGTCCCTGCACAAAGAAGAATGAAGGGCTTGCTCACTTGATGTACCCCAGAGGAGATGGGATGGCTCAAGGAGGAGACACAGCCATAGCCTTATCAGCTATTTCCACACAGGTCTAAGGAGCACTTGGCCACTCATGTAGGGATTATAGCTCCCAGAAACTCGTTCCTTTCTCCAGCTCTCCATGTGGCTTTACAGCTCTCTATCTGATATTATGTCCTCATTATGGACAGCTCCTCATTTTGTCCCATGTCACAATTCAAAGAGACACACTGGGATGTGTTACTTGGCTGGAATGATTCTCTCTCTGGACTCTGACATCGTTTGTGCTGTGCCTGCATGCACTGCACAACAACTGTGCTTCCATCTCCAGTATTCAGTTGCTATTAGGCTGTCCTTGCCGAGTGCATCAAGAGACATGGAAATGACAAAATTGTACTTAAATGCTTCTGCCTTACAAGCCAAAAATGTGCAGAATGTTATTGTCACTAGAACTGAGTGACATCTCATCCTTGAAGAATGAATCCAGTACTTTGCAGCTGGCAAAGAGAATTTAGTCCCCAGAGTCTATCACAAACATTGCAGACTAGTGTTTGATGCACTATATTGGTGCTGCTATCGTGCTTCCTTTTTTTTTTTGTCCACGTGTAAACCTGGGGGATTTTTCCTAGAGTAGCAGAGAGGAAAGATACATTTCAATGTGGCTCTCACCAATTTTCCTCACATGCAAACATCAGAAATAGATTTGTTTTCTTCCTTCGAGTTGTCTGCACCAATTTCAGTAACACATCGTCAGGACTGTTACTACTTCAAGCCAGAAAAACCAGCATGATAGCACACAGAAGGAGTCACAAGTTCACACACTTGCTCACAAACACTTTTCTTCTTGGCATGCTTGAACAACTGGAAAATGAACTACAAATTCATCGTCATGGCTCTTACTCATTTTGGTTGAATTGCGTGATCAATGCTACACACAACCGACAGGAACTGTCTGGGATTTGCAGCAGATGTTGATACACTTCTAGAAAGTCCTTTACTAAGTAGTTCGTGCATATTGGAGGCCAAGTGTTAGGACCTTGTCTGGGTGTCAGACACAACTGCAGTCCTCCCTTGAACATGTGGGGCAAAATCCTTGCTCCACTGTAGTCAACAGCAAAACTTCCATTGGCCTCAGTGGGGCCAGGATTTCACCCCTGGCTTACTAGAACTGCTAGCTGACCCCCAAAGTAGCAGAGTGGTGGCAGAGCCATGGCTCCAACTCCATTCTGCACCAGCTAGCAAAGCTGGTTGGGATCAGCACATGCTGTGCCATCTGGAAATGTAGTACAGTAGCTTTCCGAGTTCCCGGTGGAGCTGTGTACTGCTTTCAGTGCAGAGCTATGGCTTCACGGCACAACTGAACCAAGCAAAACCGATGATGATAGACACACAGTTTCCCTATGTCAGCTTGGCTTCTTGCAACACATCTTGATTCCATACTGGCATGATGCCCGGAAGAACGACACATGATTTCAAGAGAATTATGTTCACCACTGTTCTCCCCCTACACCCCCAGTTAGAACAGAGTAAGGATATTAATTGCCAGTTGCTCCACTAGTTCTGGGGTCTTATCAATTACTAAAGAAAATTGTTCACCATACAAAAAATCCTGAATGTCTTATTGATGGTGATCAAAAGCTTCAGGCAGCTATTTCTCTTGCAATTAATGACATACGGGGCATGCATGCACTGCCTGGGCAATTGCAAAGCAGAGCTAATAAGAAGCTGTACCCATAAACAACATTTACTGGAACTGCCTCAATGCATAAAATGTGCACCAGGATGTGTGGGCACCTAGTGGCTTCTTCCTTCTATTATTTCATTCCTCTACACATACCTCTGTTGAAGCCTGGGTCAACTCGGTTTGATTTTCTTTCCATTTGAATTAATGCCAATTGTTCATGTGTTCAGCAGAATGGGATTTGCCAGCCAGGAGTTTTACAATCTTTGCTGCACAAAACTGTCTCCCCCCACCTCGCTCGCCCTTTTCCCGTTTTTATTTTAAGATCA
Organism: Trachemys scripta elegans; assembly: GCF_013100865.1. Classification (NCBI taxonomy): domain Eukaryota; kingdom Metazoa; phylum Chordata; order Testudines; family Emydidae; genus Trachemys; species Trachemys scripta. Next base: position 90,242,664 of record NC_048300.1, read on the forward strand.
GTATTCTTCTGGGGACATTTTGGGGATGTCAAGATAAGAGTATTTATCCTGATCCATGAGCACTTCTGCTCTGGAAGCAATCAGATGCCTGAATAATGTATGCACACTACCACACAGCCACATCCTGGATGAAATCAAAGGGCATATCTGTACTGATCACATGTATGTTTTATACACAACATGTTTTTAAAAAATTACTTTCCTTGTCTGACTGTTCTATTCAGCTTTTGGTGGAGGGAAAAACTGACAGTTACTAACATTTACCGATTAAAAGCAAATCCTTCCATAGTTTATACACACAAATTCAATTAGTGGCTTCTCTCTGGTTTCTACTGAATAAGTGTCCTCAACAGCATAACTGGATGGCACCAGTTTATAAGTATTGGCAGCCACAGCAGAGAGGTCATCGTTTATTATGCCATAATGATCACCTGTACTTATGCATAGTAAGTGTCTTTGTGGATAACATGCTCATACACTAATTGTTGGAAAACAGGTTAATGAATGCACCATTCCCAATAGCCATGTGCCTTCTTTTAGATGGCAAAATGAATGCCGAAAGCATGAGAGTCATTACTTGATTTTATTAATTTCCAGCTGAGGAAATTAACAAAATCACACTCCATTCTCCTGATGCCCCACAATTCCATGGCAACTACTGTGGTTGCCTCCAAAACAAAAAACATACTCCATTTTAAAAACCGTGTTTATGGGGGAACTGGATGGGCCAGGAGATTGGCAATGGGGTTCAGAAGTCTTCATCTAGGTTTGAATCTGGGCTAAACGGATAGTGACAGAATTTTCACCATCTAAATACATTGTCACTCTGAAAGAATTTGATGGTGTTAGTACTGTTCCGAGTGAAGAAGTTTCAACACCACGTGTAGGCAGTCTCAGTAGAGAGATAAGGGATTCCCTCCGCTGTGAAGAGTGTCCCTCCAGCACATCGCTGGGCCAGGTGAACAACAAGGGCTACAAAATGTCCAACACCACATGGATATGCAGTGTAATTTATAAAATGCAAAGTGACTTTTAATTATAGGTATAGCCATACTGAACCAATGGAAAATTAAACAAACCTTTCAACTGCTGACCCCAATGTGGGGTTTCCTTTTCTAATACAGGAAGTGACTATTTAAAAAAAGTTTTCACGCATTCATTGGTAGCATCTTTTACACAAAAGTTGTGTTGCTGCTGCTGTGCTTTACCTATTCTGTAATAAATTAAGGATTTATGCCTCCAGGGCTATCCATCCAAACTTTGGAATTAGCACTAAATTTACTAGCAAAAGCCAGCCTTCTGACTTTTTAACGTGGTTTGGCCAAGCAATGGAAAGATGTATGAGAGGGTTGTGTGTGTGTCCCCATATCCACACACCCATCTCTCTCCAAGTGCAAATCTGTTGAAGAAATGGGTTGTGAGGATCACTGTTAAAAGGTAACAGTTTCACACAGCTCAAACTCTGCCTTTCAACATATCCCACTAAGGAGCCATATTTTCAAAGTGTCAGAGGTTTAGAACTGTGTGGACTTTGTGCAAGGAATCATATGTCTGATTGGTAAAGATGTTTACTGAGGTTACATGTACAAATTGTTTATTTGCATGTGTAAATGGCCAGATGTATTAGTGATCATTAGCATAGATATGCACAAAATTTACACAGCCATTCAAGGTAACTGTATATTCAAATTAGATGCATAACTGCAGGCACATTTCGGATCGTTTTGGGACCAACAGAAAAAAAAAAAAAAAAAACTTGTTTTCTTGTTTTTGCCAAAGTTAGGAGTATTTGCAAATTGCATACTGAGCATGCACAGCAGGTGCACATTTCTAGTCTTCTGATATTCTGAAAATATAGCTGTTGGGTTCCTCCCATGTGAAAGCACTAGGACAAACCTGGATTCTCAATGTATGGGGGCCAATAACTGTTGTCTCCTAACCTGTTTGGAAATGTGCAGGAAATTGCCCACAGACAGAGTTAATGAAAATATCAACTGCTCATGATCAGTATGAAATTTGCAAGTTCTCTTATCTTCGGTAAATGACAAAAAAAAATTTCAAACAGTCCTAAATGGGCATGCTTTTTTTTTTTTTTTTTTTTCAAACCTTCCAAACATTTGCCTGCCCATAATTTAATATGTCTGAAATGTTTCTTTCAAGTGGCCTAAGAACTACATCCATCAGGTTCTGAATAAATAAATACAATTTCAGCGCCAGATGGACCATTTTGCAAAAGCTAAGAAGGCATTTGTAGTGTTTTTCTCCTAAAGAAAGTGAGAGCAGGACAACTGCTCTGATCATGTTTCTTCTTTAGACAACTTATTTTGATCTGCCCTTTGAAAAGATACATCAAATAATTCATAATACTCGAGAACCTGAAATACCATTATCATTGATTTTTATTCAGCTAGTCAGGAACACAAAATAAGATCTTCTAAATATGCTCTATTTCATGTAACAGTTTTTGAAGAAGTTGGCATATATTACTCTGAATTACTGCATTCATTCCACTATTACTACTATTACAACAAAGTATCAACTATCTATTTTTTTCTATAGATTTTGTAAAAAACATTCTTTTTATAAGAACTTTAATATTCAGCTTTGAACACACTGAAGTTATTTCAAATGTGTTGCATTATTAACTATTTTGCCAAGCTGGAGACATGCAACCAGTCTGAGGACAAAATAGGTCTTTAAGAATGGTGACTAAAATTTACTGTAAATTAATCTTATTTATTATCTGGTAAATCTCTGGTCTAAAAACATCTCTCTCCTACTCTCACAGACACACATATCTAATATCAGAGAGAGAGAGAGAGAAAGAAAGAAAGAGAGAGAGAATGTTTACATTGAACAAAAAAAGGAAATACTTTAAATTTAATTTGTTTCGAGAAGCACTTTTCTCTGATAATGCTCAAAAGAATTAGAGCAGCTGAAAGCCAGATTACATTAGTCTTACAAGAAAGCCTTAGAGTAGGAGTGCCTTCTTTGGTAACATGAAGTCTCTTTAAAATAAAATAAATAAAATTAAATAAATAAGTGTAATGCATTAAAAGAATCTACCAAAAATACACAGTAAAGATAGGCAAGTTAGCAATTGCACTGTTATATATCCAGCTAATATAAACCATGGCTTACAGAAAACATTTTTCATAAATTATGACCTATGAATAAAAATAAAAGTAACTATACATAAGGCACTGAATACAAAATGCAGCTTATGTTACTTTAATGTATGAAGGACTTGATCTTTGGCAATTGTCAATATATCAGCATTTCAATGAACACCAGGAGCACAAGAAATTAGACCTCAGAGCGATTAAACACAACTAAATCTAATTGAATCAGCAATCGTGCTGCATCCCCAGATTTTTCAAGGTCTTCTATTCTTCTGTCAACAATACGCCTACATATTGCAGAAACAACAATTGCCAACATTACATACCACTGCCACGTAAACAACATTTTAACACAGTTTGAAAATGTATTGACACGGAATGTGTTAAAAGTGTATTGTAAAAAAAAAAAAAAAAAAAAAAAAAAAAAAAAATGTGTGTATGGGGGAGGGGAGCAGTTATTAAGAAAGGTATAAACTGGGCATCTCAGAGAAAGGAAAACTGCCAAAACTACAGAATTGCCAAGAACAGATGGATTTAAGTGTCTACTTATTTTATATAATTTCTTAGAGCTTATCAAGAAGTTTCATTTTCTGTAACTAAGTATCTCTTTATCTTCCTGTTATCTCACGAATTAACTTTTAGACTGATGGACAGACATAAAACTATTTCAGTTCATTCATCTGTCTCCTGGACGACAACAATGAATGAAAGATTGTTAGTGTCAATGTAGTACCCCTAGGACAAAAGATGTTCTTGCCCCAAATTAGTATGCACCTCTGAAATTCATTTGGATGCTCTCTTCAGTGCATTCTTCAGCAAAGATTATCCTTAAGGTTGTTACAGGAAAGAGGCTATATAATGAAAAATAAAAAACCCAGAAAGTACAAATATAAAATCTAATAAGCAAACATACAGATTTATATTAAGAGTTTAGCTTCGTTAAGATTGCTTTTTGTTTACTTACCTGTTTTAGGAAAAATTCAACCAAAGTTCAAAGGATTCTGCTTCCACAAAGCAAGTGATTACATCTACAGCTGTTGTCTGTTGGGAAATGAACATCTCTTTCTCTCTCTCTCTCTCACACACTCACACCCCCCAATAAAATAACCCCAAACTGCCTGTTGTTCCAAGATATGTTCAGAACCACCTACCACCATCAATGTCTTCTTCACAATGCTGTACTTGCATATGTAGCCTCCTCTCACCCCCACACTTCTGTAACATTACATAATACTGAAATATCCCTACAACTGTACTTCCATACAAATGCATCAAACTAGCATACATAGATATGTGAGACAAAGAAAAAAACAAAACAAAAGCAGATACTACACCTTCGGAGGTTGCACTATTTTCTTCCACAAGCTTTTATTAGGAGTGCCTATTGTTTATATGGTGAACAGTCCTACACCAAAAACAGAAACCACTTCTTTTTGTTCCCAATCACCAAACATGCACAATGAGGCTACTTTCTAACTTGCTGTCTTTAAAAATCCTACATGATTAGAAACATCGAGAGGGTCGTACAAAGAGCTGTGACAGTAATAGGTACCCTCCAACCGAAAGAAGGCAATCAATTAAGAACCATTTGCAGAAATTGTAGGGCTGTCAAAGACTCGTTTACAGCTGTGGTTCATCAAATCAAACTGCATCTGATTGCCAAGCCATTTTTTCCACTGCATCTAGAAAGCCAGGACACCCTCCGTTAACTCTTAAAAATAACGTTCGCATTACTGTATTCCAATCAAAGAGCCCAACTGCAATATGGTCTGTGAAATAACTTAACACATTATGCACCAGTATAACTGGTAGAGATTTTAGGAAAGAGAGTCATCAGGGAGAAAACCTGTCTGATCCCTTCCAGTTCTTTTGGAATTAGCAGTGGTACATAATTTAGAAGCTCACAGTAGCTTATCCCATCCAATAACTGCTATAAATGAATTGTGCTCTGTGTATCAGTATCCTGCTCAACTCTCTTTAATTTCCCATTTTCTGGCGTATTTTAAAAAGACATCAGGAATGATTTTGACAAACAAGTCTGTTTCTTTCCTGTTGGCAGCTAAATGTTTCTTGCAAAGCAAAAGTACAAAAATGTCTTCCTTCAAGCAGACTTTGATCTGATTTGCATGTCTCTTTGCACTATTCCAGAACTGTTGTTCTCCCTCCTCTCACACACACTCCTTGGGCAAGATTACAGCGGATGGGTATGCAAGGAGAAGTGGGAGAGGGGCACAAAGAGCCTCTCTGAGTAGAAGACTGCATCAGACTGTCGGTGCCCAGGGCAAGAGCCTCGCCTCTCCTAGATAAGCATGAAGGCTGGATTCAGACAGCAGCATACAATAAATCTTCACAAAGGACATAGCAGTTGCTTTGATCCCCAAAGCACAATGTATCCCAATGCTCCTAGCAGGATAGTGCACCTCCACATTGCCCCAAGTGAGGCAACAATGTGTTTTAAGGGGCAAATCCAGACCCAGGTTTCATGAACCTTAAGGGCTCAAGACTTAGTACCGTTATACAAGGCACTGGTGAGACCTCATCTGGAATACTGTGTGCAGTTCTGGTCTCCCATGTATAAGAAAGACGAATTCAAACTGGAACAGGTGCAGAGAAGGGTTACTAGGATGATGTCTTATGAAAGGAGACTCAAAGAGCTTGGCTTGTTTAGCCTAACCAAAAGAAGGCTGAGGGGAGATATGATTGCTCTCTATAAATATATCAGAGGGATAAATACCAGGGAGGGAGAGGAATTATTTAAGCTCAGTATCAATGTGGACACAAGAACAAATGGATATAAATGGGCCATCAGGAAGTTTAGACGAAGGTTTCTAACCATCAGAGGAGTGAAGTTCTGGAACAGCCTTCCAAGGAGAGAAGTGGGAGCAAAAGACATATCTGGCTTCAAGACTAAGCTTGATAAGTTTATGGAGGGGATGGTATGATGGGGTAGCCTAATTTTGGCAATTAATTGATCTTTGACTATTAGCGGTAAATATGCCCAATGGCCTGTGATGGGATGTTAGATGGGGTGGGATCTGAGTTACTACAGAGAATTCTTTCCTGGGTGTCTGGCTGGTGAGCCTTGCCCACATGCTCAGGGTTTAGCTGATTGCCATATTTGGGGTCAGGAAGGAATTTTCCTCCAGAGCAGATTGGCAGAGGCCCTAGGGGTTTTTTGCCTTCCTCTGCAGCATGGGGCACGGGTCACTTGCTGGAGGATTCTCTGCACCTTGAAGTCTTTAAACCACGGTTTGAGGACTTCAATAGCTCAGACATAGGTTAGGGGATTGTTACAGGATTGGGTAGGTGAGATTCTGTGGCCTGCGTTGTGCAGGAGGTCAGACTAGACGATCATAATGGTCCCTTCTGACCTTAAAGTCTATGATTCTAAAAATCAGACCCCATGTATCCCTTTTGGCTGGACAGCCAAAAAAAAAAAAAAAAAAAAATCTAGGATATGCTCTTACCCTGAAAGGTGGGTCAGTCTTCTGCCTGTGTGGCACTTGGTCCAAAGTGCCATCAGTACTGCTCCTCTTCAGACCAGCGGTGACATCAGGCACATTGCTAAAATCTGCATTTGAGAAAAAAAAAAAACACCACAGTTTAGAGAGTTACACATGATGAAAGGGAGAAGAATCAATTTGTTTTCATTTGTAAATGCTCTCTGCTCGTAGTCAGGTCATTTTTGGGGCAGGGATAATACAGTAGCTTTCCCTGTATAGAACAACGAAAGAGGAAAAAAGAAATGGACAAACTTCAAAATGGAAGCTCTGCTTTTAAAAATGCAGCTGGATAAGAAAGAACATCTGAAGTAACATACATATTCGATCTACAAAAATAAATCTCTTAGTTCTTGCTAACGGCATGCTTCCTAATGTAGACTCATCTGTCTACAATGCAGCAGTCTGTACCAGTTGATGGGGATTACCGGTCAAAATGATTAAATGTACAAAACCATTCTCTTTGGATGAACACGCCATTCTAGGACATGACTTGGTTTTAAATTCCTTAATGGGCCAAAAAGAGAATCTCATCTTAGATTAAGTATCAGAGGGGTAGCCATGTTAGTCTGGATCTGTAAAAGCAGCAAAGAGTCCTGTGGCACCTATGGACTAACAGACATATTGGAGCATGAGCTTTCGTGGGTGAATACCCATGCATCCGATGAAGTGGGTATTCACCCACGAAAGCTCATGCTCCAATACGTCTGTTAGTCTATGTGCCACAGGACTCTTTGATGATCTTAGAATAAGTAACTTCTTGTGGCCTTTGGCTCCCTCAACATTTTAATCACTTGTGTTATGCTGAATGTATACATAGCACCTGTGGTAATACAAAACACACACCACGTATGGCCCTAATGCTTGCTTGTCTACAGTAACGGCTTGTCTACACTTAAAGGGCGGCAGCAACGTAGCTACACCGATGCAGCAGCACCACTATAGGCTTCAGAGAAAATCCCACTTAAACCCTTGGGCAGGCTTCCCTGTCAGCATAGGTACTTCACCTCTGCGAGAAGCGGTAGCTAGGTCGACAGGAGAAGCCCTCACGTTGACATGGTGCCGTCTACATCAGGAGTTAGGTTGGTATAAGTGTCACTCAGGGGTGTGAAAAATCCACACCTCAGAGCGACGTAGTTATACTGACATAAGTTGCTAGTGTAGACCAAGCCTTAAGCAGGGAAGCAACTAAAACATCCCTATATGCACACCAGACTTGAGGGGAATTCTGAATGGGTGGGACCAGATGCCTTTGCAGGATCAGGGCCTCTGCTAATTACCTGCTGAGGGGAGGGACTGTCCCCTTAATTGCTGTATAAAATGCTCATTATACTAATTGGTGCTGTAGAGAAATGGTAAATAGAATACCTCAGGCAAATAATAAAGGAAGAAAGAACAATAAAAAAATTAAGTAAGATAAAATTAAATAAGAGACAGCTAAAATTAACAGAACAAATACACAGGCAAGGATCAAAACTCCCACCAAAAAAAATACAGGAAAAGACAAGGAAAATAGAGCAGTCAGGCATGAAGTAGAAACATACATAATGTCTTTCATGGGATTTATCACCCCAATCAGTTTGCTTGAGTACTCTGCCCTCCTCTTCTTCACATGTATTTTGTCTCTTGAGTTTTAAGATTTTTTTTTTTTCAGTGCAATGACTATGTCTACTCATATATTTATACAGCATTTACTGTTAGCACAGCATGACCTGATTGTGTTTAGGGGCAAAGGGTGTAACCACTATTTAAATTTGAAATAAGAATTTTTTTAAAAAAAAGGTTACAATTAGGACTGTCAAGCAATTAAAAAAATTAAGTGTGCGATTAGTCGCGCTGTTAAACAATAATAGAATACCATTTAAATATTTTTGGATGATTTCATTTTCATATATATTTAATTTCAATTATAACACAGAATACAAAGTGTACAGTGCTCACTTTATCTTTATTTTTGATTACAAATATTTGCACTGTAAAAAACAAAAGAAATAGTATTTTTCAATTCACCTAATACAAGCACTGTAGTGCAATCTCTTTATCATGAAAGTTGAACTTACAAACGTAGAATTATGTATAAAAAATAACTGCATTCAAAAATAAAATGTAAAACTTTAGAACCTACAAGTCCACTCAGTCCTACTTCAGCCAATCGCTCAGATAAACAAGTTTGGTTACAATTTGCAGGAGATAATGCTGCCCATGTCTTGTTTACAATGTCACCTGAAAGTGAGAACGGACGTTCACATGGCACTGTTGTAGCCGGCATCGCAAGATTAGTGCATCTGGCATGTAAATATCTTGCGATGCTAGCTACAACAGTGCCATGCAAACACCTGTTCTCACTTTCAGGGGACATCGTAAATACGAAGCAGTCAGCAGTATCTCCCATAAATGTAAACAAACTTGTTTGTCTTAGCAATTGGATGAACAAGAAGTAGGATTGAATGGACTTGTAGGCTCTAAAGTTTTTAATTGTTTTGTTTTTGAATGGAGTTATGTAACCAAAAAAAAAAAAAATCTACATTTGTAGGCTACACTTTCACAATAAAGAGATTGCATTACAGTACCTGTATGAGGTGAATTGAAAAATTCTATTTCTTTTGTTTATAATATTTACAGTGCAAATATTTGTATAATAATAATAATATAAAGTAAGCACAGTAAACTTTGTATTCTGTGTTGTAATAAAAACCAATATATTTGAAAATGTAGAAAAACATCCAAAATATTTCAATAATAATAATAAATTTCAATTTATATTCTATTGTTTAACAGTGCGATTAATCACAATTAATTTTTTAAATCGCAGGTAATTTTTTGAGTTAATCATGTGAGTTAACTACGATTAATCAACAGCCCTAGTTACAATAAAGTTTCAGGGAAGGAGCCCATTTTGAGAATATTACATCCAATTAAAAGTTGGATACCATACAAACACTGGAAAAGGAGGATATGGCCTGCCAATTGGTCTGGAATTTGTATCCTCTTATTTCTTTCTTTTGTGATGAAAGCAAAACATCCTTTGATTGTGCTCCTGTGTGCCATCAGAACTGGTCCCAAAAGTCAGATAAGCAGAACGAACATCAGTCACATGGCTAAAAGCTGCACACCCCTCTCCCTCTCGACTCCAAAAATAAAAGAAAATTCTCTTTGAGAATGTCACATTTACAGATGAGAAGGGTTTTAATATTCAAGCTATCTCCACTTGCAGAAACTTTTTCTGCATCAAATGGAACCTGAAGTCAACAATGAAACACAAACTATACAACCTACAATTTGTACTGAGCAGCTCTCAGCACCCATAATTACCAACAACTCCAATGGGAGCTATGGGTGCTCAGCACATCTTGGGATTTGGCCCAATGTGCACAAATGTTTTGATAAGCTCCCTTCCTAATTACATTACTTATGCTATGTTTTGTCAAACTGGCAGGCAGATACATGACTCACCATCATTCAAGAGAAATGATAATGTAACCACCACTAGAATTGAAAAGAAAATATGCTTCCTAAGTCAGCTATTTACTGTTAATTATTCAATTAAAGCAGGGCAGATATTGACTATCCCATCTGTGCACTGAGAAAGGCAAATACATGTGGAGTGTCCAAGAATACCACACATGTAAGGAAATCTCAGTCCTTGCATCTCTGCAGTTATACACGCACAAGTCAATATGGAAGTTATTCAAAAGATTGTGAATTAAGATACAATGGAAACGTATCCCATGAAGACATCTGAGGCAGCAACATTCTTATGCTACATTCCTAGTCAGGAAACCAAAGGAAATCAACTTGAATATGTCAACATCAGCCATCCGGCAAGCGACTTCATCTACCACAAAGAAACCATCAACCAATGCAAATGTCACGAATCTCCTTTGTCCATTTAATTAACAAAGAAGTCTTAATTGCATTCCAGTCAGTGCTGTTTTTACCAATTCATCCTCCCACTGCAAGTTATCAAGGGAAGCAAGCAAGGGAACCTTGTCTCTAACTATCAGCCTGTTAGAATCTTTTTTTCACAACACTTCAGGTCTTGTTATATTTTAATTTTTCTGACCAATTTGAAAAATTGGCAACACTCATTGTCAGCACATCAAGTATTACCAAATGTCAAGAATCTTGTAGCTGGGGAAGCCTCCCCCTATCCCAAGGGGAAAATAGAAGGCGACGTATTTCAACCTGCCACTCTATTATAGACAACAGCCAAATGGTGAAAAACTTCAACAAACTCCATATAAAAAAGAACAGATGGCACAGCAAAATTAGATGTACCCAGTCTGAATCTCCGAAGAGGCTCAGAGTGCTGTGGAGACAGCATGCTCAGCTTTGGGGAGTGGGAGAGGTTCTCTGCATCGCTTCACACTAGCCTCCTGTCAGGTTAAGAAGCAGTCCTGATAGACTTCAAAGGCAGTCCTGGCAAGAATGTGGTGACTGCAATGAAAAATGCCTCAGTAATGGAGGGTGTAAATAGGAGAAATGGGGGTGTTTGGAAGGGAGGGCTGCAGAGGACTCCTTCCCAGGGAAAAGGAGTAGATAGAACAGTCTTCATCAAACTTGGTACAAGGTTAACAAGCTCTTACGCTCTTAAAAATAAATGATAAAATACTTAAAAGATTTTTAAAGGAAATTATTTAACTCTTCAAACACTCTTGAAGAATAATCATCATTTTCAGTGCTTTCTGCTAATAGATTCTGTAGCTAAGCAAATTTTGGTCCCCCTTCTCCTCTTATATCTCCTCTCCAACAAGAATCTGGTCTTCCTCCCTGCTGGTGGAAGGGGAGGTAAAGAACAAGCAAACAAAAATACATACACTTACCCCTAAACAAACCCTCATCTACTGTGGAAGGGAGAAGAGCAGAAGACTCATGAAACAGACTGGGAACCTCACCATGAAGACTTGATTTATCTGAGGAGCACTTAGACCAGGGGTTCTCAACCTATTTACCATTGTGGGCCTCAGATGTAGCTCTCTCTGTGTTATGTAGGCCACATCCGCACAATATATATACACAACCTAAATGGCCCTGAGGATGTCAGGTGTGCTGATCAGGTCGCAAGTGGCCCAGGGGCTGCGGGCTGAGAACCACTGACTTAGACACTATGGTGACAGGTGCTATGGAAAACCCTAAGATAGTCTGCTTGTTTGTACTGAAGCCTTTCATCACTTGCACATTACTTAGGACTAAAGAAGTTAAAAAACTTACTGAGACCAAAGGGCCCGATTGTCCTCTTTCACTGATTTTACATGGGTGTAACTAACGCTGGAGTTACTCTGATTTGTACTGGGATGAGAAGAAAATGGATGCTTTCGACTCGTTAGAAAAGTTTACAAGTGACAGATAGAACCAACTGTGATGGACTCAGTCTAGTTCCTCCATGGCAGATAGCCAGATCTCATTAACTAGTTGTAGTGTGATAGGCTGTTTGCAGAAATATATTTGTTGCCTCATGAAATGCTACTATGCTTGCTCATTTGAATCCAGTCCAGTTCTATAGTACCTGAAGAAAATTTGGTGGCTTATCTAAAATGAGATGGTGGTCCCAGTCCAGTTCCTAGCAGACCAAGTAAAATCATTATCACAGTTGGTACTAATTTGCACCAGTCAGTGGTAGTCTCAGCAGAGAAGTCAAGGTGCGAACAGGCATAGGGACTGAAACATCCACTCACCCTTATAGATGATGGCTTAGATCTTTGGCTATAGTACACAATACAACTCATGAGGGGACTAGGAGTACAAAGATAGTCATTGTGCTTCCCTGACTTTGGGCTAGCTGGGTGACCAGCCAGTTCCTCGGCATAAATTAGAGCAGCCCATGAGCTGCTTAAAGTTACACTGGCTGCCAGGAGACCTAAACTACTGATACTGTAGCCTGGAATCTGCAGGAAGCATAGGCATCCCAACCATGCTTTGGCCCCATCCCACACTCTCAGCAGAGAGGGTGAAAGAAGAGTGGTGTAATAATTACTACATGATCTCTATTCCACTACAGGATCCCTGGGATGATGGGTTCATGGACGGTAACACATCCCTATGGCCAGATACTGCTGCTAGCACACAGCAAAATAGCTGCACTGCATCAGAGTATCTGAGCTGGTTTCTGTGAGACACATGAGACACGGTAGAGCAATATGTCTACATAATGGCATTGTTTAGAGGCACAGAATAGATAAACTTGCTGGAACCACATTTCAGCTAATTTTTATTTGCAACTTGGCAAAATTATTATATTGTAATATATATTAAGAATTAGTAGCCCCAGTCTGTTGTGCAGGAAACAATCAATTCAATGAGTTTCTTGAATGACTGTGCATCCTCTAGACACTACTTGTAACACAGCCAATATTTAGCATAGGATTCGTTCTCTCTCTGTGGCCTGATCTATGACACAGACTTTCCATAACATGGAAATTAGAAACTGCTTTCGTGGAAAGACACTAATTCAGGCATATGGAAAGCAGCTTTTTTTGTTTTGTTTTGTTTTGTTGTTATTCTCAAGAATGGCCAGCTATGAAAGCCTGCAATTCCTCTTATTCGTCTAGCAAATGTTACTGCCAAGAGAAAGGCAAGGTTCCAGAAGCCTGGAAAGAATGTTTCCAAAGTCTCTGGTAAAAAAGTCATTGTATGGCCTTAGCCAAATCTCAGGAAGGTGTAAAGCCGTGGTGGTCTTAGTGCCTCAATATCTATTGAAAAAGAGTCAGGGAGTGGTAGATGAAGCATTCCACCATAGCTTGGAGAGCAGAAATATCAATGTGGTGAACTCTAACAATGCTCCCTTGGAGAGCAGATTAAATAGTTCAGCCTGGTAGATAACTGCATCTTATTCTACTGAAAAGTAAAACTATTTCATATTTTCAACAGTAGATACTATTTTGCAATAAAATTACAAGAATTTAAAAGAGCATATTTACTTTTGATTAAAGCATGCATCTTCTTATCCTCCTTCCTTCCAAATTATAACCCTGTCACATACCTGAATCTGCATTTAAATGGAAGGATGCGCGAAGGTGTTGTTCGATCCAGAAAAATGTCTTATAGTGTAATTTACTAGAGAAACTTTTTAGTTTTCTTAAAGAAGATATTTGAGTTTAACAAATTTCACTAAAATACTTAGCTCTGATGCAAGCAAAACTCACTAAAATTAATGAGTTTTATCTACATCAGGCCTGAAGAATAAAGCCTTTAACTTCTTTGGTCAGGGCCGGCTCCAGGCACCAGCCCAGCAAGCAGGTGCTTGGGGCGGCCAACGTAGAGGGGCGGCACATCTGGCTCTTCGGCGGCAGGTCCCTCACTCCCTCTCGGAGTGAAGGACCAGCCGCTGAATTCTGAAACAGCGGAGATAGAGCCGAAGTGCCGCAGATCGCGATCACTGCTTTTTTTTTTTTTTTTATGTTTGGGGCAGCAAAAACCCTGGAGCCGGCCCTGTCTTTGGGCCATATCATTTTCCTGGTTATCTTCATGAAGAGGGCATTTTGCATGGTTTCACCCATCCTGCCTGCAGTCAGTCATCCCTACATCTTCCTGCTTAGGGGCCAGAGAGCCTCCTATGAAAATTGTGATTGCAGCTGGGAAGGGGTGGGAAAGAGAAAGCAAGGATCTGGGGGGAGGCAAACCACACCTGTGTAAAATTCAGCAGACAGCTAAGCCATAGCCCTCCTCTATGCTGGGAAATCCCCTTGCAGGAGGGAGATGTGTCCAGAAACTGTAATGATTGGGGAATTCTCGGTAATGAGGTTTCAATGGAGCTTTGCTGCAATAGAATCAGACAGGAGGCAGGCGGCCCCAGTGCTTTACACAGAAGCACAGAGCTTCCATCTGGATGCCACTCAAATCTTTTGTCAACCCCAAGGGATCCACTGAGTTTGGGAGCAGAATCTGTGGGAGTCATGTCTGTTTGTGGGCAGAGATGGGGCACATCCTGTTCCCTGAAGGAAAGATCTCCTGCTGAGGTGGTCCTCTCCTACAGAAGAGAGGGTGATCAGGTTCTTTGTGAAGTCAAGCCAGATAGAAAAATTGCATAACCTGCAACACAAGAAGTTATGAACTAAATGGAGAGAGAAGGGGAAGCCTAGATTCCCCTAGAAAACTGAACATTAAAGATATTACTTCAACCCAAGTCATTATCCTTATTTCCATATGAAGAATTCTTACTCTGAGTGATAGTTTAATAAGTAGTTGAGGGTGGAGAAACTCATTACGAATAGCACTAGGCTTAGTTAGTGTATCAGGGGACTGGGAATGAGCAGCTAACAACTTTGAGAAGAGATTTAAAACACAGTTCAGACAAGTCACCTCCTGAACAGGTTTCTAACTTGGAGCCAAATCCTGAGAGTCTTTGGGCTCCCTCTTGACTTCAAGATAAGTTGCAGGAGCTCAGCAAAAACTTAAAAATTCTCAGGTATGAGGAGAACAAGTTATAAAAACACAATAGGTAAGTCATTTAATTAACCCAGTTACTTTGCAACTAAGTTTTTCACTGTTCTTTGGATTGGAGTTTCTTAAAGTATAGTCTGGAGAATTATTATAAATGTATGAGTTGTACTAGCCAAAATAACTTTCAAAGCAGATAAAAAATTACAGAAGCCAAAATAAAGATGGTTAGATGATAAGGTTCACAATGGCAAAAACTAAACTCAACATGGGATGTTACATTTTTCAAGAGATAATAAATCAGTTCAGTTAATTCCAGGTTTTCTTACAACCTTTTTACAAATGCAAAATTTTATCCTAAGTCTACAATTCTGTGGGCAAGTGAGTATGTTATCAGCCAGGAATGATGGATTCTTAAATGTAGATCCTTATTAATCTCCTACCAAGTTTATCTGCTAATAGAATTATAGATCTGCTCACATTAGTTCAACAAAAACAATTGTAAGTAGAATTCAGAAATTAGACAGATTACTTATCAAAGTATTGTCAATTCAGTCCAAAATTATCTTGCCAAGGTGACACTCACAGCCAAGCTTTGCCACTTATACATGCACAAAACTATCACACATTACACGCAGAACATAATACGCAGATAATAATCTTGAAGATATTCTAATTTCTCTGGAATTTCAATTCAGTAGGCGCTCATGTTACTTTAACCAAAGATTCAAAGAGTGGTAAACCTGTAGCTTACAAGCCAATTCAAAGATTCTTCCTCCTTTTATCTAACAAGCTGTCTGTTCTGTTGACCACAATATCTGTGTGGTTTCTAGGTTGAACTCTGAAACAGTCAGCGTTTCTCACGGCTAACTTTTGCTGTGGGGAAGCCCAGTCCCCTGATACACTAACTAAGCCTAGTGCTATTTGTAATGAGTTTCTCCACCCTCAACTACTCATTAAGATGGCATAACTTCGAGACAACTAAAATTAAACTTGTTAGTGTAACAAGTGCATGTAAGAGATTTTAGTCATTCAGCGGGTTTTAAGTCAGGAACATACTTTCTGAGACGCATTTAGCTTCGCATAACAAAACTGTCAGCTGGGCAAACACCACATGTATAAAAGTCATTCTCTACTTATCAGCTGGAGCTGGCATGAAGGCAAGTTCTCTAGCTCAGCTTCACAGTTGCAATGACTGGTTACTCAAAATAGAAAGTTCATTCAGGTAATTCACTCCAGGTGTTATGACAGCTGTATTCCTATTCTCTTTCCAGATTTCACAATTGTTTCCCTAGATAGGCGTTTAAAAGAAAGAGTTCATGGGCTGTTTGTTAGCGACAAGACTTTAGCTATTACCAAACAGAGGGTGCTCTTGCAGGCCGGACGGTGAAAGTCCTGCTCACAGTCTCTCTCATTCAGATGTTTTGTCTTCAGGAAGCAACATGTTGAACATGTTGGGTATTTTATATATTTTCTGTTGGTGGTGTGGCCTGGTTCCTCTTCTTGGCAAAGCTAGTAAGGACGAATCAGAAAGTAACTGAGGCTTCTTCTGATGAAGATTTGAAAGGCTTAAAAGAGAGACAGCTTGTATCCTGGCTAATCGTCCAATGAGAAAACAAGGTGTCCTTTATGGCTTCTTGCAACATTGTGTCTGCAAAATTTTTGTGCAAAACATCTTGTGTCATACCAGTTTATGTAAGATGTGTTGGCCCATACGTTGAACACCTACTGGCTTTGCTCCAGTCAGCAACCTACTTCAGCAAGTTATTTTCTGTGGCTCCTTTGCAGTGTGTTCCAACTTTGCATGACTCCATGCTTTTTTTTTTTTTTTTTAAACCAGCATGTTCAACTTTCTGCAAAAATGTCCATTTTCAAGTTAGAACAGAGTCTTTACGTAAAGTCTTTTCACACTCCTTAATGGTTCTATCTTTGTTTAATGCAGCAACATTAAGTCATTTGATTCATTTGCTTGGGCAATCACCAATATGTGATAATTAATGAAATCATACAAAACAGTTGTATACACCTCTGTAACAGTACCCGATGATTCCCTACACCTCAGTGACAAGGTTAGTCGGATCACTTCACACGTGAAACTTTCTCTGTGCAACTGCCAACCATAAGATAATCAGTCCTTATGGTCATTTAAGTCTTATACTATTTTGATTGGTTCACCTTAAAGATTGGCTACACCTTTTTTTTTTTAAAAAAAGAAGAGTTGTATCTGTCTATATCTATATATCTTACTGATCACATTTCTATTTAAAATAGGCAGCATGGTCCAAACTATTTACAATATATTGTCATCAAGCTGCTTAGGCAACAAAACTTCCTCAAACTGAAGGGGTCTGTTACTTAATGCTTTAAATGGCTTTATAGTTTTTGACTGGCCAGGCAAAATGAAGCACTATACTCAACTTGACGGCATTTCTCAGTTTGTCTGTTTGTAACACAGTAAATTTTGAATACTACATCCAATCAGTTCCAGCAATTTGGGAATATTCTAGGCAACAATGGGCAAAACCCTATTGATTTTGGTAAAAACTGGAAACTGGAAAAGCCACTAGCACTTAAAAAAGGTTGCTCCTTGCTCTTCCTATGAGAGCCACCTAACACAGCTGAGGGGCAGTTGCTTAACCAGCAGGGGGAGGCAGAGAGAGAGGAGCGTGAAGGAGATTTCATTCCTTCCTTACTCCATGCATCCTGCTTCCCCAAAGTCTATTCCATGGATGGGGGAGAAAGGACACCAGCCATCTGCCCATCCCTTTGAATCTAAGAGGGTAGAAAGATACTTAGAGCTGGGGAGGGAAAAAAGGAGAGATCCCCTATGCCAGGGGCTGTGTGTGACTGTGGAATCCTGAGATGAGGAGGGAGGGAAATAGGGGAACACACACAGCCCTCGGAATGGGGTGGGGGGACAGCAGGAATGGGGAGACGTATGGAAACAACAGTCATCAGGAGCCCACTGGCTAAAAGGAGAACTAAGATGAGAGTGTGTTGTTAGCCTGGAAGGTTTTAATTATTGCAATCTGGGATAGACTTCATCCATTCTGAAAAGGCATTTGCACTGAAAAATGTGGGTAACTCACTGAGCTTGGCCTATGTGAAAAGGTAGTGCATGACCCTCTAATGATATTCTATCAAATATTATAGCATGATCTACTATATCTCTAGTATGAATTTACAGACGCTCCCTGGGTTATGCAAACCCGACTTATGGAAATCTGGACTTACGGAAAAAGTTCCGTAACTTCCGTAAGCTTTGGGGGGGGGGGGGGGGGGGGTAATTGGGGGGTAATTTGGGGGGTAATTGTCGGAGATACGTTCCCAACTTACGCAAGGCGTTCCAGAACGGAACGCTTGCATAAATCAGGGAGCTTCTATATGGGCATAAAGCATATAAAATTGGTGGGGGGGAGGGAGATAGGAAGTTACTTCACACTTTAGCAAGAATCTGTGGTTAAGCCTGGACAGTCAGCTGTTGTAGTTACTCAACCTACATACAGCTCCTCTGAATGAAACACAGAACTGCTGCTGCTTGACATGTTTTAAAAGTTTAGGCCTAAATTATGGCAAGGATTCTGGCCTATGTCTGGATATATGTAACATAGTTATAAGCAGCTCCATATATTCTGTATCATTACTACACAGGATTTGGTAGTGTCCAAGAACTGCCCTGTATGCCCCATGCAGTCCCATTGGGCCAAATTAACTCCTAGCGTAATTCCATTTATTTGAACAACATTATATCAGGAATTAATAATTTGGCCCATTGTCTTTGCTGGGGGTAAATCAGGGAGCAGTTGTTGTAAATGAACAGAGTTATCTTACAAAAGAAAAGTTCAACAGAGCTGAAGGCCTGAGCTGATTTACAGTATAAACAATCTTTTAATGTACACAGCACATATTTAACAAGAAGTTAACAAGACAGTTTGTCTAGTGCCAGCAGGAACTCATTAAACCACTACTCATGGGAGCTGAAAAACCCCCTGCATTACAACCTATGCACTAGGCAACAAGTGCTTCTATTAACCCATTTTATGAGAGGCAAATGAGAGTATACACTTCCTTGGAATTAATGTTTACTCCCCTATACTACATGTCACTTCATTGTCATAGGCTAAAACTATCACACGACATCTAGAAGGGTACAAAATTAAGACATCTGTGTGAACTGGTTAAAGAAAGTTCAGGATGGGCAGCTGGTGCAATGCACACTGTTCTCTAAAAGAATAGTTGATACATATATTAAGTCTGTATATTCCTCTGACAAGAGGCCATAATGCTTATTGTCACATTTGAAAAGCTTGTCTATGAAGCATATGGAGAAGGAATTAAAGTGGACAAAAAGACTGATCCTCTATATTGTCTCCACTATATAGTCATGCCAAAAAGAGAAGGACATTTTTCTATTTAGTTGCCTCCCTCCTGGTGTGAAACCACCAAATGCCTGTTAGAAGCAGGCAGGCAGTAGACAGCAATATGTATATGCTTGTGAAACTAAACTCCTCCGCAGACAGCGGGGCCCTAATCCAAAAGGAATCTTGGGATTCTCATGATTAAAAAAAAAAAAAAGAAGTTACTCACGTTGTGCAGTATCATGATTCTTCGAGATGTGTGTCCCTATGGGTGCTCCACTGTAGGTGACACCCGAGCAGTACCCCTTCTGAAGGGTCTGGACTTTGGAGTCAGATGTCAGCACCATGCTGCCGAAGATGACATCAGAGGTGCAGTGCCCACTGATTGCATAGTGTTCTGTGAAAGTGAGGATTGACGCCCAGGTTGCTGCTCTACAGATCTCGGAGATAGGGACATCCTTGAGGAAGGTGATGGATGAGGAGATTGACCTTGTGGAGTGTATACGAATGGCATCTGGAGGGGTCACATTACAAACTTGGTAACAATGTCTGATACAGTTCGAGTCCCACTTGGAAAGTCTTGGGGCTGATATTGCTGAACCCTTTGATCTTTTCACCAGAGAAAAAAGCCTAGGGGACTTCCTGAAGGTCTTTTTTCCTGTCCAGGTAGAAGGCCAAGACTCTCTGGACAAGCAGGATATGCAATATAGCCTCCCTGATGTCTTGGTGAAACTTTGGGTAGAAGATTGGAAGGTGAATCAACTAATTCATGTGAAAGTGAGAGGTTACCTAGGGATAAATTTTGGATGCGGTCTGAGTGTAACCTTGTCCGGAAAAAATACCACATAGGGAGGATGCACCATCAGAGTTGCTGTCTCTCCTATTCTCCTGGCTGTTTTCATAGATAGGTATGTTAGTGAACAGGTGACCCTCGGTTCCAAGGGGGGCCTAGTCAGTACTTTCAGTACAAGGTTCAGATCCTATGTGGGGGTAGGAAGTCGAGGTTGAGGGAAGAGGTTTACTATGCCCTTGAGGAACTTTTTTGTTGTAGGGTGTGACAGTACTGAATACCCCTCTACAAGTTGGTGGAAGGCTGTAATAGCCACTAGGTGGACCCTGAGAGAGCTTAGAGATAGTCCAGACTGTTTTAGGATTAAAGCCTGGCCGGTATTTGTAGGCCGCTTTCTACGGTGTCTGAGTGTGACTAAAGATAGGAACCTGTGTGGAGATAAGAGGGCTTTGGCCTGTAATGCATCGAGGCAGCCCCTACGAATTCCTGGCATTGCACTGGAATGGGAGTTGACTTCTTGTATTGTAGTGTCAATAACTTGACGAGCCTCCCAGAGAGATCGGGCTCTGAGGAGACAATCATCCAGATATGGGTAAATCATTATCTCGAGTGTGTAAATGAGTGGCCACCACTGAGAGAACCTTGGAAAATACCCTCGGGGCTGATAATAGCCCAAAGGGGAGCACTCTGTATTGGTGGTGGTTGTGTCCCAGAGTGAATCTGAGGAATCATTTGTGAGCTGGTAGGATCGAGATCTGAAAATAGGAGGTCCCAGAGGTCAAGGGCTGAAAACCAGGTTCCCTGTTCCAGTGCTGGAATGATCGTTGATAAGGTGACCATCTTGAATTTTTGAGTCTTGACAAACTTGTTGAGAGCTCTGAGGTCTAGTATAGGTCTCCAACCTCCCTTCTTTTGGGATATTAGGAAATAATGAGAGTAGAACCCTTGCCTCATAGATGTTGAGATATTGGTTCTATGGTGCCTAGCTGGAGGAGGCGATCTACCTTATGTAGTAGTAAACTCTCATGAGAAAGGTCCCTGAAGAGAGAGGAGAAGGGTATTGTGGAGGGGGTAGGGAGATAAACTGAATGGAGTATCCAGTTTGGACAATCTCTAGGATCCATCGGTCCGATCTTATGTGTTCCCAGGTACTGCGGAACGCTGCCAGTGGTGGCCAAAAGGGGGTGGAACAATGGTCAGCTGTGACAGTGGGAGGGGGAGTGGTCTAACAGTGCCTTGACCTGCCCATCAAAGTGGTGTTTAAGTGTAGAGGGCTGAGATGAAGATTGTGTGCCAGATGGTTTTCATTTATGGAATTTCCCTTTCTTTCTCTGTGGCTCGTAGCAGCGCTGAGGTTGGTACTGAGGCGCATGTGGTCTATGCTGGAATTGGGGACTAAATAATCTCTTTTGTCCTGGTGTATAGATACCCAGTGACCCAGTGTAGCCCTTGAATCTTTCAGGGCATGAAGGGAGGAATCCGTTTTCTTGACAAAGAACTTTATGCCCTCAAAGGGAAGGTCCTCAACCATGGACTGCATCTCTTCTGGGAATCCCAACAAATGAAGCCATGATGCTCATCGCATCACCACAGCCGTGGAGATAGACCTAGCTGCCGTGTCTGCTGAATCAAGGGAAGATTGCAGTGATGTCTTTGCCACTAATTGGCCCTCCTGGATAATTGCCTTGAATGAGTCATGATGCGTTTCTGGCATCTTTTCAATAAAGTTATTCAGCTTTGAGTAATTTATGTAATTGTATTTTGCCGTGAAGGCATGGTAGTTGGTGTTATGAAATTGTAGAGTGGCTGAGGAGTATGCTTTTCTGCCTAAAAGATCAAGGAGCTTGCAGGCTCTGTCAGAGGGAGAGGCCCTTGACAGGGGTTGTTGGCAGCAAGAGTTGACAGCATCCACCACAATGGAGTTGGGTGGTGGGTAGGAGAATAAGAATTCAGATTCCTTAGTGGGGACATGGTATTTTTGTCCGGCTGCTTGCAGGTTAGGGCCACTGATGCCGGGGTTTGCCACACAGTCTTTGCCAGGTCTAAAATGACCTCATTAATTGGGAGGGCAATCTTTGAGGAGGCTGAAGAATAGAGGATATCAAGGAGTCGATGGTAGGTATTATTGACTTCCTCCAATGAATCTGGATATTACCTGCCACCCTCTTTGCCAGTTTCTGAAAGAGAACAAAGTCATCCACCAAAGACGGTGGAGAAGGCACGATGGCTTCATCTGAAGAGGAGGAGGATATGGTCCTCGGAGTCTCTTTCTCCTCAGTACCAGCTTCCTGTTCCTCTAAATCTCAAGGTGGTTCTGAAGTGAGTGTACCTCAAAAGTTCTTGGGCAAGGCTCAGAATTCAAGGCACTTTTTTTTAATTTTTAAGGGTAAAAATAAAGAAAGGGGGAAAACTACATCTATAGATACTATTCTACAACTAGGAGACTAAGTAACTATAGGTGAGAAGATTAAGATGATAGTCTTAACAGACTGCTAATGGCTTCGTCTCTAGCCAAGGGTGGTCAAGAATAAGCTGAGGATGGTTAGCCCAAGTGCACTGGCTAGCCTTGTGGCGCTGCCGAGGGGAGACAGCAAATGTGTGGGCCCAACAGACATTGCTACCAAAGTTCTCTGATCAGCAGCGCAGGGACGCAGGCAGACCTACAGTGAAGCACCCATAGAGACACTACTCGAAGAATAAATAACATTCAAATGTATGAAACACAAACAAAAGACACAGGAGCAAGGTAATTTCTTCAGGAAGAACTACATTATGTGAATAGAAACAAAGAATCTTGTGGCACCTTATAGACTAACAGATGTATCGGAGCATAAGCTTTCGTGGGTGAATACCTACTTCATCAGACGCATATTAACTTTGGGGTAATTTTATATATTTTCACCTCAAGGCAGTGTTTTACAAAAAGCCATCAGTGTAAGTGAGGAATATTTCACATATTTACTGAAAGATCTGAATCAACAGATGGAGGGAGACAGAAAGAGACGTGGGCTGCTGTGAAACTGGCAAAAGCTAGTGCTTCAGTCAGGGTCTGCTACCGGAAGCAATGAGTTTACCAGCTTGAAGTTCTTCCAACTCTTTGTCTCTCTTTTTCTCTTTGCTGTTATAATGTGAGACATACAAGACTTTGAGAATGAGAAATGCTTTGGATCAGGTGAGGTTTCTGTAAGGGTTACTAGATAGCCATCTTGGTTTATCCCCCTGTCAATCACTCTGAGTTTTCCCCATTTCCTCCCAAACACCCATGAGCTGGACTCAAATGATCTTTCTGGTGAAAGTTCAATAGGAGCAGGGCTACCTGATCTTTATTGGAGAAGAATAATTAGCCTCTGAAGAAGTCAAGAGAGGGACATCCCTCTTGAAGGTATTTATCTGTCTAGGCTAGGGTGAACAGATGTCCCAGTTTTATAGGAACAATCCCTATATTCGAGGCTTTGTCTTATATAGATGCCTATTACCCTTCAATCCCGGTCCAAATTTTTCACACTTGCTTTCTGGTCACCCTAGTCTAGGCATTTATGCTACACCTTGTTATCTGAGTGTCTGTATGGCAAACTTGAATTTGAGGTAATGACGATCTTGAGATATTGTAACAACAAATCATTTCCTGGAAAACTGCTGTGCAATAGAGATTTAAACCTATTCAAATCAACCTCTGTTTGTTGCTCATACTTCAAATGTCAGCAGAAGATTCATAATTACAAAAATAGACACACTAAACACTAGCAGACATAGTATTCAATTCTTGTAATTAACTCTGCTGTTTATTTCTCCAACATCTACACCATGTTGAAATGGAAAAAGTCTATATTTTCCAAGATAGGAAAAATTCCATCCTAATTCCCTCATTTTTATTACTTCTTTACAAATATTTGTTTAACTTCCTTAGGACAGAGAACTAGGTGCAAATTTAGTTACTCAGCTAATTGGGTTTTCAGTGTTTCATTTGATTTCTTTTCCAGTATAAACAGGTGGCTCAGCAGCACTCTTATAGAAAACTGAACTCCCAATGACTGTTTTTTAGCAGTGGAAAACCAATCACTTCTCTTCCCTTCTCTTTGCTAAGAGTTGCCAGATTTTGACATAAGGTAAAAATGACATGTCTGCAATGCAAGGGATTAGGTAGGAAACTGCATTCATCATAAAGACGCTAAGGAATTACAAGCATATAAATGCAAACTCAGACAAACCCTTATCACTAAAGCTATATGAAGTTAGTGTTTTTCAAAAGATTACTTTATAGTAACTTCTGCTTCATTATAGGCCAGATGTTGATACCCAGCATGATTAAACATAGGTCTACACTTACAGCAGTGTGTAGAGGATAGGCACTGCACACCCAGCTAGCACGGGTTTAAATAGGAGTGTAGGCAGTGAGGCGCCGTACTCACCTGAACTTCCAGGTCAGACGCCCTACCTACCTGAGCACTGCCTCCCACATCTCCTTGGTTTTAACTCTGGCTCTGATACTGTTACCCTGGGTGATATTAATTGAGTCACTTAGACCACAGTTTTCCAAGGTGGCTTCTGATTTTTGATGCCTCGATACTATAAAGGAGTCTCTGGCACCTAAGCCTGGGTTCAGACTATTACACCCAAGTTATTTTTAAATAAAAAGAGAATACAAGGATGAAACCCATTAAGATTACCTATTAAGTCAAAGTAGTGACACTTTCTTTTGTTTCCACATGAACTGAATTAGATGACAGACTTTCTCACAGAGCTTGAGTTAGAACCATTTCCCCTTCTTCCCCCCCCCCGCCCATTTCAAGGTAAACGAGTCTGCCTTAACTGCTTTCTTAATCAGATAAGTATATACATTTTAGTGTCTAGAGTATGAAATATACTCTAGCAATATCTTATTATAATGGAATATCTTGAGATTAACAGAAGTTGCAAATCTGTCTCTGAGAAATAATGAATCTGGTGAATGGACACATACGTTTATTATATTGAATACTCCAGGTAATGCTGGCCTGTAATATCAAACCAACAAGCTGAGTGATGGCCCTAACATAACTAATTAATTAGTTCCATCATAATTTTTGTTTTATGACACTAACTTTTATATGCCAGTAGTCAATTTAATGGTATTTTAAATTGAACTACGGCCCCTGAGAGATGCTAATGACGGTATTGCAAATCTTGTAATCATATATTTTTTTTTATTTCAAAGATGACCTAATAAAGTTACTTTATAATTAAATCAATTCTATCAACTTCTCCTTTGTGATTTTTTTATTCTTTTTTTAAAATCATGCCAAGATTAAAGATCAGAAAACACTTGCCACCACACTTAAGCACAAAGATGACTTCCACTCCCTCATGCATCAATGAACCTGATTTAGGTTTCCTGTGGAATTTTAATAGCATCCTCCAGAGGTATAAAGAGGGAATTGCACCTTTTTTTCCCCCACCATTCATGATACACTGAGTTAAATCTGCTTACATCTTTTACACACAATTTTTCCAGGGGAGAAAATCCCCCCAAACTGCTTGAAATATAAAGTATTATCTTAAAAACATGTTGACATCACAAAACACATTTCTTCCAACACAGCAAGGCAGTCTCAAACACAGTGACGTTTATAGTGCTTGGTTGTGATGTGGCATTTGATAGAATGTGTCAGTTCACAAAACGCCAAGTCCTGCAGTCCCCACTCACTCCTATTTAGCAAAAAAGTCCATGAGATGATGGGTAAAACTGGCATTGGCCTACCACGGACAATGAGGGTGCGGGGGGGGAAGAGAATGCTTGACAGAGCTCAATAGTGCTCTAGGGGCATGATCCAGCTCCCAGTGAATCAATGGAAAGACTCCAATTGACTTCTATAGGCACTGGCTCAGACACAAGGGGAGTGTGCCCACTGCTACAACCCTTGAGGGTGTGCAGCATGTACGACCTTCTACTAGCTGGTATGGCGGAAAACAGGATCATACACTCACCTCTTTTCTGTCCATTTATGGGTGTCCATGATGCTGGCCAGGAGCAGTCCTAGCACTAAGGATCTTTGCACCCTCCCCATCTTGTTCACCCATGCAGAATACAGCCACAATCTCACCCTCGCCCCATACATTTAGCATACTTCCTCTATCTCATAGTATGACAATAAGATTGAGAAATTCAAAGAGATGGTAGCTGGAGAATCACATTAAAAGTGTCTCAAGGTAAAAGATACATTTATATCAAGTGGATACCTGTATTCTACTGGAATGCATTAAAGAAAATACTGATTGGTGGGGAAGGCTGCTGTAAAATGTCTCCATTTTCAGCTGATTACTTTTATTATTTTCATAGTGCCCTAAATGTACATGGTAAGTTGCGCAAATGAAGTATATTAAAACGTACAGCAAAACTCCTGCCCCTAAAAGTGACACCATTTCAACTTTTAATGCTCACATATGGTTATAAAGCCTTGACATTGCAAAACAGAGTACTTAGCATTACTGGGATGATTCAGTGAAACAGGTTAAAAGAACATAATTTTCCTGCAGAAATGAGCATTTTCTGTTTCATTGCTACTCTCAGGAAATCACTATAATTATGGAAATGCATGAAATTTAAATGGATTTTAGATAGTTTGTAACTGGATTTTTCTCTTGTAGCATGAGGATACTTTTTTTAAAATGGATAAAAAAAGAAAAAACTAGTTTTAAAATAACTGTCTGGCCGGAGAAAAAGTAATACAATCATCATCATATCATCTTCTCACCATTTGCAGTGTTCTTTTTGAAATTATCCAGAAATTCTTCCAGTAGCTGTGACTGGTTAGGAGGGGGTAACAAGCTTTTCGGGTCCCTGGAAATGTCGCCATCTGACCACGACGTACATAATGCTCGCTTAGGGCCATAATGACTTGCTCTCACCGTGAGCGTGACACTTCTCTCAGAAAACAATAACTCCATCTGCCTGAGGTCAAGATCAGACACAGCCTCTCCGTTGATCATCAAGATTTCATTGCCCACTCTCAGCCCTAGGAGAATGAGAAAGGAAAGAAAATAAGAAGGGAATTCAGGAGCGCTGATGAACAGGGCTACAAAACAAATTATATTGCATTTTGATTTTTATACAAATGACCTAATCCTGCAGTTATCCCACTGGAGTCATAGGGAGTTTTGTGTGTGCGCCATGACTGCAGGATTGGCACCTATAACATGGCTGTTTCTACTCAAAGGCTAAAACAGGATGACTCTGACATGCAGCTTTAGAAAAGGGTATGATAGAAGAATCAGACTCTCAGACCACGAGTTCATTTTAAGGTGGCTCTCAGCATCCTGAAAAGCCTATAGGCAAAATAACTCTTATTTTAGGATCCCAGTTCAGGAAACACAAGGAGCTTTATCAGGCTGATTTGTTCATTCTTGAAAAATTGCAACAGGGAAATCTAACAAGTGAGGTTTTTATGGGAGAGTTCAGTTAGATCCAAATAGTGGCAACTTGTACATTTTAGGATCAGCAACAACCAGTTGGCCACTGCACTCCAGATGACTAAGGGAACAATTCTCCCCTTCCTTTGCAGATGGTCCCAAACACAGCAGAATTGATGCGGTTCAGCAGTGGGGAGGGGAAGGTGAGATCTTAAGAGGCTGATGAGAAGACCTACAATCCATGAGCACCACAAAGTAGAGAACTTCAGTGGTACCCTGCAATGTAATGCACAAGGTAGTTCTTTGGGAGCCAGCCTTTTGCATACCACTGCTTGGTGCAGGCAAATAGGAAGCTAAGAGCCGTGGAGGTTAATTCAGCCATGGAGGTTCCACTGTGTGAGGTGGAGAATTTCTCTCTTCTGTCCCTGTACAGATCCCAACATTTAGTGTGGGTGCTGGGAGCAGATTTTGCCCCAAGTGTAGACAAGCATTCTTTTCACTTCACCTCTCGTTAGAAGGGTTCCTCAGCCACTTTATGTAAATTATCTTACCTAGCATCATCTACTGTACATGGTGATCAAGCAAGAAGACCAAGGGTAGTAGAAGCAAAGAACCATTTTCAGGCCATTTTAAAGCTCCCTAAAGTTTGCTACTTAATAAAAAGGAATTAAAAACATAACAGTGATTAGTACAGCCATGACACAAACCTTCTTTGTAAGCCAGTCCATCTGGAAGGACATCACTTATAAATATATGAGTAAGATGCTGGTTTTCAACAACTTGAGCTGTGACTGCAAACCCTGGAATTAAGAAGAAAGATGGTTTTACCCTTACCACTTGGTCTGCTTAAAACAACAATCAGGTGAATTTCTGGTCAGGTATTTCTCATTTAGTTTTGTATGTTCAGTAGATTTAATCTACATAATCAAAGAGAGGTGACATTCTCACTCCCAACTTGTATATACACACACCTATGCAGACCCACACCCTAAGGACAAATTCTCTCATGTAAATTTCTTTACTCTTAAAAGCAATGTAAATAGTTATTATGAGATATTTTATTGTTTGTTCAAGTAAGCCTGATATAGCTTTTCAATAACACAGATCACCAGATCCAGTGAAGGTCTATAAAATACTTTGACAAATATTGTGAGGATTTTATATGATTTCTTGTAAAAACTGGGAGAGAACAGTGTCTGAAGACATGCAAAAATTGTGTGTGTTTATAACCCATTTTTGTGTACAACTGACACAATCAGGATCAGGCCCCCATTCTGATGGAAGCTGTACAAACATTAAAAAAAAGAAAAGAAAAAAAAGTCCTTGCCCCGAAGAACTGCCCCTCAGCCGCTGTTTCCTTTCTCTAACTGAGAATGCTTGACACAAAGAAATGGATGAGATCAAAAGTCAGCATGATGGAAAAGGAGTTCTTCTGCAATACCATGAGAATTCTCCATTTTGTTCCTCACACACAGACTTCTGGTCTCAGTCCCTGACTCAAAGAGACTATAATCTCAGACCCAATCCAACTCACATTAGAGATTGTCTACATGGTGTGTTAGTCCCCACTAGAGGGTTGTAAATTCTAGTGTGCACTAGCATGTTGTATGTTAATTAGACCCTGTGGATCCTGCAAGCACAGACTAAAAATTCCCTATTGAGTGTTACTGTAATACTTTTTGAAACAAGACTACATTTACAGGCACACTGGAACTTTTAGTGAGAACCAGCAGGGTCCGCACAGGCCAATTAGTGTGCAACACACTACTACATGCTAGAATTTACACCTCTCTGATGCAAGCTAATGCACCATGGTGACATGCCCTTAAAATCAATGGCAAGACTACCTTAGTGGGAATGAATTGACCTGAATGGGAGTGAATCAGGACCCCAATTTTATTTTTTCGGTTCCAATTTTCCTTCTGCAGTATTATCATCCTTCCTTTTTTCTCCACTGCCTTGCTCATTCTTGTTAGTTGAATGACTAAAGTCCACATTTCACAATGAGCAAACATAAGGATATTCTTAGGCATTCCCTCCCACCGGGAAAAGAAGCCAGTTAAAATTTCTGTCGAGTGACAGCCTGTTGGCACAGGGTCAAGAGAATGTTTTGCTGCCAAAAAGGAAATCATATGTTGAGAGTAGGCTGGGTATTTCTGTTTAGTTGAGCATGAGAAAGTTGCCTGCCAACTCTTCAGCAGCTCTTTTACTGGCTGGTCAATGAAGTGGCAGGGGGAAGTAAGCCTTTCACTTGCCCCCCCCAAATGCAGGAATCAAAAAAAAAAAAAAGTCAGCAATTCTCGGGTCTTCCTTAAAGTGCTAACTTGTGCACTTTGCAGACTTGTCATACTGAACATGTACTGAACCAAAAATTGTCAACAAAGAGAAAGCACGTGGAAGGAAAAATTAAGCTTCAAAAAGAACAAAGAAAATAAAAGGAAAATCATTGGGAGGGATTTTACTAAAACTTACCAAAATCAGGTATATTCTCAGTCTTAGTAAGATGTACATGGTAAACATTTAAAGGAAAAATTTCTATTTCATCGTATATCTGTTAGAGAGAAAACATCACAAGTTGTGAAACTGTAGGACTGCAAAAGCCAAAGGTTCAATATTTCATGGAAATCAGTATCATTTTAATTATTAAAAAAACCAAGCTGCATTGTTAAATAATCCATTAACAAAGGGCCAGATTCTGCTACCTTTACTCACATTAGAGAAGTATGTTATGCTGCAAGTATCACTGAACTCAGTGGGACTAACTGTGGAATAAGGTATTACCTAATGGGTGAAATTCACCCATGTGCAGAGCACCAGCACTAGGCCTAGGTACCATTAAGTCCCACTTAAACCCTCAAAATAGTGCTTAAACCCAGGCTTAAGTGATGCCCTAGATCTCTAGTTCTCTGCACATGGGCGAGTTTAACTCACTGTGAGTAAGGGTAGCAGAATACAGTCTGTGATAGTGATCTAATCTAAAAATCCCATTTTGTATCTAATTCACAGACATTTAGAGAGTGTAATTTAGCTGTGGCTACAAATATCGAGAAGTTCTTATCTAAAATTAGTCTAACTTGCCTGATCTTGTATGTATTCATATGCTTCAGGAATACAATACTCAATGTTTTCATCAACTAATCTTCTAAGCTGTAGACAGTAGTGTCTTGGTTCCAGCTGCCTCATCTAAGGGACGAAAAGAACATATTTGAAATTCATGATTTATTAACAGAATCCCAGATGTCAAAGAAGCCACACACACAAAGCCTTTAGAAGTTAAGCAAAGGCAATCTTCAACAAGTTATTTTCTAAATGGTTTTGTGGTGTATTGTCTGTATTGCCTAGATGATTCGGTTCCAGCTCACATCAGTGTGATTCAGTTTCTTGTAAGGATACTCAGGAAACACTTGCATTAACATTACATCTTGGCTGTTAGATTAACCAAGCATCATTATGTGTTTTCAAATAAACTTAGAACTCTGTTCTGTCCTTTTGAACTTGCACACATCTTCATCATTTTCTATGGCTCTTTTGCGTGGCTCAGTTCTGTGCATAAAACAGATGTGGAAAACATAAAACTGATGTGGAAAATGCATATGCATATACAGACTCTTAGGAGAGAGGGATTTCCTAAGGGATTGCTTTTATTGCACTTTTTACTGCCAGGTTTCATCTATCATCAGTGAGTAACACCTACTTTTCACCATATGTAGTCGAAGTGAAAACCTAATATCTTCAGGAAGTCGAAGGGGAATGGAATATTCCCTAAGGATACTAGCCTAAAAAAGACGAGCCACTGGCGAGTCAGTCTCTTAAATTTAGCTCGCTGCTGAGACTACTGCAGCAAATCTTGCATTTCAGAATTAACAGAGCAATGTTTCAGAACAGAAGCATCTCTGCATCCATTAAGGTCATTTCACCTCTCTGTTTAACAAGCCTCTGAAGCTTGTGAAATCTTAATCCACCGAGGAAGGATTGTTTAGCTGAACATTTCATTATGTGTAACAGAATGTATAGGTAATGTGTGCACTGTATTCTAAATAATTATATTAAAATGTATATTCTCACTCGGTGTGTTATGCAAAGTTTTAGGTATGCAGAATACAAATGGAGTGAAAACCATCAAAATATGGTTGAGAAAAAAATTAATAAATCAGATGTTACCCCCAAACCCAGACTTTTAAACAATGTGTTGTGTTGTGTTAAAGAATGAAGATTCCTTACCCTCACCAGAATGGAATGGCATTGTAAGAAGGAGAGAGTAACAGAAAAGATGTAGCAGAAAGGAGTAAGTGTTAGACAGCTTATGAAAAAGTTTACATACAGAATAGAAAGAAAAGATAAAACAGAAAAAGCTTTCATTAAAAGAAAACATTAAAATAAAGTAACTTACTATTAAACTACTGAAGTGATACAGGCATAACAAAACAGTATTTTCTACAGACAGACAAACATTTTGGAGCAGTGTAGTGAGAAACACAAGTAATTTACTTTTAAACTTGATTTTATAGATCTATATCTCTGTTTCTTTTAGCAGGGCTTCTATGTGTTACATTATCAATCCATTTCCAAATGTTTCAGTTCTGTCTTGCCATCTGGTGGTCACACTAAAGTCTTGTAGGATAATAGCCTAGCCCTTCTTTCTTAAAATTTAGCTGTTTTGCAAATGGTGGGGATTTTTAAAATGAGAGTTTTTTCCCCAAATTTATTGTTTTATTCCATTATAATTTGAAAATGGTTTGATTCACAAATTCAGAGAGTCAAGTTCAATCTGTTGGCACAAGTGATGATTAACACCCTACATTATTTTTGGTGTTGTGAAGGCTCTGGTCATGGCTCCATAGTTAATGCAGAGTTCTATTTTGCCTTTAAGCAGTGATTCAACCTCTTTATTTTGCATGAAAACTACAGCGTATCCTCCCAAACTTACAGCACCTATTCTGAGAACAGGCTGAATTTTTTGAGAATTTATAAGTAAATCCATTAGTTAGTTTATTAATTAAAAACACTAGGGCCTTTAAGAAATTACCGTAACATCTGTGTCAGTCTTTTCTTTGTCCCAAATAATCTTATCAATGGAATATTGCAGACACTTCAACTTTCCATATGGTTTAAAAGAACTAAAATCTTACAGAGTCTCTATTTGAAGAAATGAGGTCCCAATTAAGCAAAGTTATTAATGATTATTGTCTCTAATTATATAGGCTATAGAATAAGCTCAAGGGAACAGTGTAAGTAACTCTTAAGTGGGGCCATTGTGACATCGGCGGTAACTCAACCAGTTACCACCCTTCCTCTACAGCTAATTTCCATGCAACAATTCTATTCATTGTAACGACTCAGTGATATAAGGCAGACTGGACATATGTCAAGAGTTCCCCTGGGTAGTTTAACATGTGCAGCTGTTATTGCTCTTTCAAGATTCTTGACTGCATGCTAGCTTAGGCATCAAAGAATGCCCATTCCACCATTTGAAAGGCCCCCATGACACTGCTGCTTGGGTTCCACTGAGCCTTAAACAGAACTGCCAGAAACACAGGAAGAACCCTTAAATTACAGGGACACTGGGATTCAGAGAAAGACTGGGCTCTCCCTGCTTCAGCATCAGAATAATTAATACACAAGTGTAAGTGGTGGCCTTTTAAAGCACACAAGCTGCTTTCAATTGTGAGAACTCTGTACCTTGCATGCCGAAGACAAAACATCTTCCACCCTGTGTTCTGGCTTGAGGGTTAACGTGACTCCTGGCCTATCACAGAAATGAACATATGTTTGGATTTCCCAAGCGCTCTCTTTCTGGCCACTTTCTGATGCAGAGCAGTAGACGTTTAAAAATTCATCAACTTGCTGCTGAAAATACGGGAAAAAATTGACAGTACATGGAGATATGGCAATATCAATAATATATTATATTGGAGGTTTGCTACTGGTATGTACTATGTGCATTTAGCAAAGGTATCACAATAAGCTCTTTCCTGTCATAGAAGAACAAATTACGTTACCAGTTCTCATATAATAATCACTGACTTTAGTCCAGATTTTGTTTAGAGAATTGATTTCATTATTTCTCTTGCATTCAAACAATACTATTTCACTCACCTATCTCATGTTACTAGTTCAAATTAACTCCTAAAGTGGCAAGATTATACACATATGCACAAATGGAAAAAGGTCTTAAACAGGATTACACAATTATGCCTATGTAAACAAATGAAAAAAGCCTTAAAACAGGATTAAACAATTAGTACCGTATTTTATCAAAGACTTTGAATAGATCACTATACAGTAGAACCTCAGAGTTACAAACACCTCGGAAATGGAGGTTGTTCATAACTCTGAAATGTTTATAACTCTGACCAAAACAGTATGGTTATTCTTTCAAAAGTTTACAACTGAACTTTGACTTAATACTGCTTTGAAACGTTACTATGCAGAAAAAAAATTGTTATGATTATATAGGCTATAGAATAAGCTCAAGAGAACAGTGTAAGTAACTTTTTTTTTTTTTTTTTAAAGTACACCTCTACCCTGATATAACGCTGTTCTCGGGAGCCAAAAAAAATCTTATAGGTGAAACCGCGTTATATCGAACTTGCTTTGATCCGCCAGAGGTGCGCAGCCCCACTCCTCCCGGAGCACTGCTTTACCATGTTATATCCAAATTTGTGTTATATCGGGTCGTGTTATATTGGGGTAGAGGTGTAGTTTACGTTTAACACAGTACTTTACTGTATTTGCAGGGTTTTTTTTTTTTTTTGGTCTCTGCTGCTGCCTGATTGTATACTTCTGGTTCCAAATGGAGGTGTACGTGGTTGACTGGCCAGTTCGTAATTCTGGTGTTCGTAACTCTGAGGTTCTACTGTATTTCTAATGAGAAAAGAGGATAATCTAGTAGTCTTCCAGCAGAGGACACTATGGAGCAAGAAACATCACAGACAACATAGCAGAGGCATAAACTACTCCTGCTATACCCACAGTTTAAGATTATATTGTTTGTTAGACAGTGAAGAGTGTAATCTTTCACTACTTAGGCTCAAATTGATGCTCAATCCAACTTTAAACATGAAATACATCTGGCAAACCACAACCAACTTTAATGTGGAGGTAATCCATAACACAAAGCCATTTTGTATACATTTATACAACCATTTGATTCATCTTAAATATCCCTTTACTATCTTGCTCATCTTTGCCCTTTCTTTTGTGCCACAATTTATGATTCAAAAATAACCCACCGAAGGAGAAGAAAAATACAACTACAGCTGTACTGTGTTGAGACTAGATCTTCAACCACTGTATTAGGTGTCAGAACTCTGAGCTAGATTGTGGCTGGCCTCTGCACATGTAAACAATAGAGGGGATTTGTGAGGGAGCACAAGAAAAAGAACCCAACCACAAACAGAGCTTCCAGGACTCTTCTGAGTGCAGGATCTGCTCCATGGTGTGAGCCACATCAAAGTAGGAGGGGAAGCAGAGGTGAGGCCATGACCCTGTCCACTCCCCACCAGCTAGCAAGGCCAGCTATCTATGCAGGGGAGGGGTAACAGTGTGTGCACACCTTTTGTACACTTGGAAACCTGGGAGATGCAATTCTGCCCGGAGCACCTGCAGGGGCCGTGCAGCCCCAGGGTCCCAGTGCAGGGCTGTGATTAAAAGCCACAATGGAATCCTTATAGTGGAGCTGCCTTGGGCAGGGACTGCGTTTCCCTCTCTATTGGCCCAGCACCAAACATAATGACCACACTCAACAAATAATAACAATGTCATTGTTATTCTTAACATGCATGACAATCACGGCAGTAAAAATGGCATATCAAACAGCCACATCAGTGTATTTACCACATTACCCATAAATATAAATTCCAGCCAGATTAGAAGCCTGAAGCAGGAATTATTTTATAAAGAGCCACATTTTGATGACTTTCAAAAATCATACTTTCCTAGTGGCAAACAACCAGCTAGAAAAATGATACTAAGGGCAGAGTCTCAGCTGGTGTCAATTGTCATGGCTTTCCTGTAGTCAATGGAACTATGACAATTTATACCTGCTGAGATTCTCCCTCATTGATTGTTGTACCATAATTCGTACAGAACAGTTGCTATATTATAGGATGATAATTCCTATAGAACTATACTCACATCAGAAAGCACCGAGAAGCCAAGAGGATAGGAATCAACTATGAACTTCTACAACTGTACAAATGATGAAAAAGAGATAAAGCAAGAAAGACAAATTGCAAGAATTAAGAATCCTGATATCATGTATCAAACTGTTAATTCTCAGTGTGCTTCCTGGAGAGCAAGGTGAAGCAACCCTGTATGTCAATTCAGAGATGCTACTAGCAATTCAGTGGTTTGCAATTATCAGTTGGATTATTGAAGGGAAATCAGCCCTTCAGTCTGCCCATTATAAATCAATCTCAGTACAATCATTGGTGGAGAAAAATTCAACAGAGGAGTAAGATGGGGGAAAACATTATTTAAAGGCATCTTCCCCCACCCCAACACAATCCCCTTTAAATTATAGGATTCAGAGTTTTATTAACCAACATAAACTGCTAGGGATCCAAAATAATCTGTTTACCATGTATACTGATGCTCAAACATAAGCATTACTAAGGGCCTGATGTGAGGAAAACTTAAGTCTTTCTATATTAAACTACAAACATATTCCTTAGCTGTGGTCAAGATACTGTTGCTTCACCCACATTTTCCATTTCAGAAACTCTGACATTAAATGAGATTTTTTTTCTGTTATGCCTGCAGTGACTAATACTACAATACTTCATTCATTCCTTGCCACATAAAGCTACAACAACCCATCCAGTTTTCCAGCAACACGTGCCAGGACTTTCAGACTGTCATACACTATGCCACAGTGCTGCTTGAGGAGCAATAGGATACTTCATGATTTTCCCATCTTTCTCTGTTTGTTGTCACCATCTTCATAAGCAACACCTCAGAAAAGCTACCAGGAACACTTCACTACTTGTATTTTACTGCATTCGCCAGGAAGCATCTTATGAAAGGTTTTGATTGTTTTCGATTTTTATTTGAAATTGGCTAATGAAACTGGGTTGACTCCAACCTTAATGGTTTTGAGAGTTATGATGACTCACTTCTGAATTGTAGTAAGATTCATCAAAATATCGGGATCTTAAAAAAATGCATAGGCCATATTTTGAACCCTTAAAAAGTCTAGAAACAAATGCCCCACTTTTGCATATTTAGCAGCCATAGGTCTAGATTTGTTATCCCTCTGCTGCCATGAGTGGAAAGGACTCAGATGTACTGAGGTAGCATGAAAGGGCAAAGAAAGACCATAGATTATTCCTTTCTTCCCTGCAACCCCTTCAAAAACCCCTCAGCTCAGCATTTTTCAGGTTCTGCCTGTTTGGAGGATAGGGGCAAGTGGTGCAAGGATATGGCAGGGGTTGTCTGCTGTCTCTCCCTCCCAGCCCTGTGAGAGTATTGTAACCGCATGCATTTTATTCAGTTTGGGGTTATTCAGTGTAGCCCATGGCAGAGTGAATCCCCTGGCCTTGAAGTCGGAAGAGGGGCTAGAGTCAATGGCTGGCATGAAGGCCATGGCAGCATTACTCTTTCAGGAGACATGAGTCAGGGAGACCTGAGGGAACCAGGAGGCTCAGGTTTAGAGGCCAGAATCCTGTTGTGTCTGGTTTCTATAGCACAGATTTGTTACAATCAGTTCTGTGGGATGTGGGGAAGGAGGCAAACCTCACACCACACCCAATGGAATAATTCAGAGGGAATTGTAAGTTCTCTATAGGGGATGATTTGACCCAGAAATCCCATATTATTACAATGTATCGTATGTATACTGCCTATTGAAAAGAGAGGGGTGACTTTCTATAAATATTCCCCCTCCTCCCACAGTATTCTGCAAATAACAGGCATTACACAGCTGAAAGAACAGTTGTTTTCATTGATTTTTTTCATCAAAGAACACATGAGTTAGAGATGATTTTCATAGGCACAACAACACTCTAGGGTTTGGTACCATCATTGGGAAAATTCTGTGGTATAACTTTTTGCATAATTCTATGGAAATCTATATTTATATTTCTTTATTATCTTGCCACTAAATGAATACTCACAAGAGGGAAGTAAACCATACAGCTCATCATAACTGGAAATTACAGCATAAAAAGCCATGAGCTATAACAAACTTTTCCCAAGTCTCAAATGTTATGTAGCATCAAGAGTTGCATTACAGCTTTTCATTATAGTCATTTTTAAGTGCAATGTTTCATTCTAAATGCAGATTTCATCTAATACTAGGTAGACAAATTCATAGGGAGCATAGTTCTGTGGCATAATTTCTTCTTAGCTCTTTAAAACTTAAAATTACATTAGGGGATGACCTGGTCCAGGGAATGAGAGTGAGTGAAAGGGTAAAGTGGAGAGAAACTATGACTTTTAGTCCAGAGGGATACTCAAGGGAACCAAACTATGTTCTAATCAAAATTAAGCCCTAGAATCCTGATCCTTAGTACTGCAAACCCTCAGAAGGGTTGCACCAGGCATGACTCCTGTGGCTTATACTGCTATTACAGCAATCCGTCAACAAATCTGCCTCAATTCTACCAATTGGTTTGGCCCTACATCCTGCTCACACAAAAGCAAGTTTGCATGGAGAGGGCTTTTTCTGTCTGGATTACAAATCCATAAAAAATGGGTTAGCATGGCCAAGCTGCGTGGTGCGGCCCCAGACCCCGCTCCCCAACGGGAGCTCGTGGACTTAAAACGGCCGGACCTGGCCCACAGGCTGTAGTTTGCCCACGCCTGTTCCAACCACTTGGATCAACCTAGTTTACTGACCAAAGGCTAGTCCTGCCCTCTCTCTTTTAAACCAATGAGAACTTCCTTGCCATGCATAGCAGGAGGGGAGATATTTGGCATTCACTTGCTTTGTCCTTATAGCAAACAAAGGTCTGCAGCTTGAAAGAATACGAGTCATTTGCTGCCAGTGATTTTAGGCACGCAAATGAATGATAGGCCAGAAGAGTAATTAAGAAGGTCTCTGATGTTTTGTAAAAATCTCTGCTTAACAGATAAGAATTAAAAGTATAAGCTCACAGAAACAAGCCATGCAACAAAACTAAATGTGATCATCTTAATTAGAGGGGAATATTTGCACAAGCCTAAGAAGGGAGAGGAGCTGGAAAGCCCTCAAAATGACCCTGATGCCATCCAGATTCTACAGTACATTTTAAGTCCTAATTGTACCTGCAAATACAACTAACATTGAAACAGTAAGGACTGAATTGTGGCAGTTATGCAGTGTACTGCTCTGCTTCAGGGGCAGTGCAGAGCGACATCACCTCAGAGGAAGGGGGGAGGGGGGGACCATGCTCTTTTCTGCTCCTAGACAATTGTGCGGCCAGGGTAGAGGTCAGTTCCCCATAACCCTATCTCCTCCCTTCTCCTTTAGAGTGGTTTGCATCCCAGCAGGCACTAAGGAGGAGGATTGTGACTGTGACCAGCCACTACGCAGGCTACTGCAAGTGGGGGAGAGTTCTACTGCCCTCCACCACATCCCCTCCCACATGTATGCTGGGCCAGGCACATTTGGTTCTCTGTCTTTCTACCTGAAAATACAGGCTCTGTAATATTACAGTTTCTTAATCTTTAAACATACAGGTTCTGTCAAACTAATTCTTGGCAAATGGCGAGCAAAAATCCAGTAATAACTTGGTCTAGGCTATACTATAAAAGAAATGAATACTTACACACACACACACACACACACACACACACACACACACAGCAGTGGGGATCAGGATGATATAGGAAGTTTTAGTTAAGGGAAAAGTCTACCTTACACATTTAAAAATCCATGTCGGAGTGGTTTCCCCTAACAGATTATAAATCAAATTGTGGTTCTGTCAACTAATACCAGATGATATTCAATAAAGTTTCTGAAGTAGCTTTTTTCATATACTTATGTGACATCCCTTCAGAACTTTAAAAGTAAATTTAACGATGCAGTACAAAGACTAGCTCATCTTACCTCAGTAGAGTTGGATGATTTCTGGAGTAGCTGTGTGCCTGCAAATCCATTTCCCCCAGTTGAATCAAAAATCTAAATTAAAACAAATGCACAGATAAATAATCAAACAAAGTGCTATGTAACATATAAGGTTAATTTCCAACACAGCTAAATCTCTTGTGCTTAAACAAAGATGAAAGGTAACAAAATATCATTCCATTAACCAACCAACCTGAGAATAGATTATTTTTGCAACACATTACCATTTTATTTTGACTAAGAGAATATATTATAACATCCATGCTCTCTCCATAGTGAATGCTGCAGCAAGACTCCTCTTATAAGGCCACACACACATTCACACTCCCTCACTCTTATCTATCTATATATGCTGCTTATATCCACATGATAAGTTGCATTTATCTAGTATCTTCAAGTGGCAAATTAACCCTCTGGCCAACAGTTTCCAGTCCTGGTAGCCTGTGAAATACCACATCATGCCAAATCATGTCACTATTATTTATAGAAACGCTATTCTAAATAAATGTTGTCGTTTTCTAAAACACATTAGCTTGGACTCATGGTTGTAAGAGAAGTCTGTCTTTATAGAAAGAAGACTAAACAAGTACCAACAACAAGCAATGGTAGCAGAGTATTATCCACACATTAGAGATGGGAAACTGAGGCATGGAGAAATTAAGGCTAACGTTCTCAAAGTGGGGATAAAGCTTACCTAACTCACAGTTGCTGGGAGGCTAAAAAAAAGCCATTCACGATTATGGATACACTCAGTTGTTATGGTGATTAGTGTCATATAGTATCTAGATAGACAGACCTGAATACTTCATTCATGGCTTTATCACTTGTAAGTAAGAGGACCAATCCCCGAAAAGGCATATGTAAACAAAATGTAATTTTTAGCTCACTTCTGATATCAGCAAAGTAGGACAATATCAGATACTAACTTTGTTGTTAGAAAGTGTTGGTTTTTGGATCATCCCCGTTAAATGTCTTAAAATACAGAAGACAATCCCAAACTCTCTTCTCTTGACATGTGTACATGATGGAGTATTGAAATGTGACTAAACAGCAACACTTATGAACTTCCTTTCCCATGTTCCACTCAGAGCTCTAATCAAGGTATCTTATTTGTATGACTTTTTGAAATAGTTTGCA
The DNA here is from genome assembly GCF_013100865.1 of Trachemys scripta elegans. Lineage (NCBI taxonomy): Eukaryota > Metazoa > Chordata > Testudines > Emydidae > Trachemys > Trachemys scripta. The sequence goes on from NC_048300.1 coordinate 90,283,382, forward strand.
ATTTAGAATCAAAGAAACAGAAACTGTTTCAGAGACCAGGGATAATGTGAATCTTGATATCACCCATCTGCCAGGATTCAGTTTCCATAATGGATTGGTTTCTAAATAATGGGGGAACAAAATACTAACCCCTTCATTCAATTTTATATTGGAAATCTTCCCAGGGTGGACTTTAAATTAATGCCATAAAATAAAATTGGGCTGAAGATAAAAAAGACTTTAAAAGGTTTGAGAGTATGCTATCTGACTTTCTGCTTAAAGTATTTTGAACAACCACACTCAATTTGAATTAAATAAATGAAAACAAGGAGATTCAGAGTCAAGGCTGACATCCTCTTCTTAACTCACAATCTGATGATTCGGAACCACAGCACTGTGAACACAGCACTCACTCATGTCTTCCCTGCTCATCCCAAATTCCTACCGGATTCAACAGGTACACAAGGAAGGCAGGATCGGGCCCTGAATAGCTCTATCTATATGGCTATGCAACTCTATGGCACACTGTGAGGGTCAGTGTGTCAAAATTTCAGCCATCATTCTTAAATTCTTCACTTTTATGGTCATGAGTCAGAGCCCTAGTATTACTGACACACAGTACTTAGTGTTTACTTTTCCTTAGTTTTACAGTTGGATTTTAAATAAAAAGTGAAGTAAATTTAAAACAAAAAAAGTCTATGAAAACTGAGATTTATTTGGGGCCAGCTTGTTCCAGCCCTTGGTGCGAATTCCCTGCAGTGAGGGTAATGAAAGGAGCATTTTGCCCAGATTGTTGCCTGCAAATCTGAGTGTGGAGGCGCCCTCCTCTCCATGTTTAGATTTCCCCCCTTCCGCTCAAAAAAGAAGGGATATAGCTGCCTTGGTGACACAATCCCCCGTCTGAACTCTGTGGAGGCCTCTCCACAGGGTCTGGGGCATGAAGGGGAGTCATATGGAGTCAGGATAGGGAGGGATAGTGGGCAGGGGATGCACTGTGTCTCTTCCCAGCCCTACAGATATTAGCCAGGGGCTCAGTCAGGCTTGGGTCTCACAGTCATTTATTACCTACGTTCATCATGAAAGCACATCTCTCTGATATGCTGAAATATATCACTACCCAATAGACTACACCCTTAGTCTATCATGTAGATAAATATTTACCCATTCAGAATATGAACTGCTAGACTATAAAACTCAGACACATTAATGTGCAATATTAAATCTATTACATCAGCTCTCGGGCTATTGTGATATGAATATGGATGGGCATGTTTAAAAAGTCTGAAAGCAAATTACTGGTGTATTTGCGGCAGCCAATTTTCAAATGCTACATGATCTGGGATTTTTGTTTAATAAAAGTAAAATGCAAGACTGGGGGAATAACAGAAGAATAAGATGGACTAATGAATGACCCACATAGCTGGTTTTACAAAATGAGCCCTACTGACACGGTAGGCACGCATAACGCTATGGAAAACAGTAGCATTCTGAATGTGTGCATGAGCCTGCCTCCCCTACGACAGTTAAAAGTTTCTGTCTGGGTTTTTGGGGATACCCCCACTCCCTCTCTCCTTTCCTTTACTGCCTGTACAATTCAGAAAAACCCTGCCAGATCCTCATCTGGTGCAAACTGAAGTAACTCCATTGAAGTCAGTGGAGCTGTGCAGATTTATGCCAGCTGAAAATCTAGCCCCCTAGATCATCACATCCTTTCCTCTCTGGCTGAAGGAGCACCGGAGCCTAAGCTCTCCTCAAGACCCAGCAGGGCTGCTTTGCATGTCCGCCACATGAGGTCACTCCAAAGTATTGCTGCAGGCATCTCCACCTCCCCTTGCAGAGTGCACTGCCCTCACTACACCCTCAGGCCCTGCTTGTCTAGAGCCACTGACTTTCTACTCCTGTGGGTCAGAATCTCTCTAATTCACCAATGTACACACAGCAATAGGAACTTAATTTTACAGTACTGTCATTTACAAGCCTTTTAATAATTTTAAACTGGCATTTACCTGAGTTACTGAAGGTCGTTTTTCTTTCCCTTTTCTTGCCAAAGTGTCTAGCCCTTTGAGCGAGGAAAATAAGCCCTTCTTACTTCGTACCCTCTGTGACAGAGACAGGGTTCGTTTCCTGAGAGCAGCCTCATCCCTGGAGCAGATCTATTAAACATACATACAAGCCTTCACATCTCGATCATATAACAGCAAGATAAATCCAAAGTAATTATAATGAGACATCAAATGAGGGTTATTTCAGTTTATCTCAACATGGTCCCAAACCTTCTGCACCGCTGCTCCTTTTTTTATTAATACAAAGTGACAATTGAAGAAATATGATGTAAAAAAGTCAAGGTAGGGAAGATACTGAGAAAATATTGCTCTGCCCCACAACAAGCTAGTGCTAGTACAAGGCCATAAACTGTGCAACTGAAGAAGTTATTGCAAAGATCCCAAGGAAGAATGATCAGCCATGATTTAGATGTTAAATTCCTCAAGGAAGGAAGGCACACAAAAGTCTCAAGCATGCAAGATAACAGCATATTGTCACACCGCATGATTAGCAAACAATAACACTAGCTACACGGGCAAAAAGAGAGAGAGAAAGCGAGCGAGCGCGCACACATGTGCAAGAGAGAAATATAGTCCCTGTCTGTGACAAAGCTTGCCTTAATATTTCAAAGTGGACCTTCAAAATTCTTTTTCACCCTCATTCTCTACCACACCAAATGTGATCCAGTCCTGCTCATTGTGATCAGCCTTAGGATTTTTGGCAAGGATTAGAGAGGTGGGGGAAGATTCTCAGCTGGTGCAACTATGGTAGGTCTGTTGAAAGGTATGACAGCGTACAACAGCTAAGGATCTGCTCTATTATTTTTTGCAGACTGACAACAAGATTTTCAAAAGTGTAATGATTTTGGATACCCCCCCCCACACACACACACTTTGGGGGGCAGAACTTGACACTGTAAAGAGGCCTGATTTTCAGATGGAGGGTGCTTGGCACATTCTGAAAATCAGGCTCTTTTAAGCTGTTTTAAGATGAGCAGCTCAACACTGATGGGCCCAAAATCACTAGCCACTTTTAAAAATATTGACTCCAGCCCTCACCCCAATTTAATGTATTTAATTTATATAAAAGTTTTTCTGTGAAGTTAAGGGAGAAAAAAAAATCACTGTGGCAAACCTTCCACAATGATAAGTTGACATTTTCAAGCCCATCTCTGCAAAGAAGAGGGTCAGAAACTTACAAGGTGGTCTTTTTGTTTTAAATGAAAGCTGAGATAAGCCTCAACATTTCGGAGTCCCCAAATTTGGGGCAAAAGAAAGCATGGCCCAATGCTTCCAGGTCCCAAAGTCTGTCTCTGGGCAAGATAATTCCTAAACATTTAGAGTCCGCAAACTAACAGGGTTTCTTTGGCAGCTGGTGGGTTTGGCACTGTGTGAGCGCGTGTCTGTGAGAGTTTCCCTGGCTTTACTCTTCATACAACTAAATCACTAGTGATAAGGTAACCAGACCTTTCTATAACACAGTCACATAAAGTGCAGTCACACTCACCAGTGCATGGAAGGAGGAGACTGAGAAGATGCCCAGTCTCCCCAGTGCCAGTTTTGAAGGACGGCTGGTGGCAGCCAGAAGGCTCTTAGGGTTTGGTAACTCTCCACCTTGTAGACTCGCCAGGTAGCAGCGCATCCTGAAGAGGTCCATGTTAAATTTCTCTAGATTCTGCTCCCATTGCTGGATCTATTTAGATATAAAGAGGGACAATTAGAAGAAAAAATGTTTTTGTGGGTCTCGTTGAAAATGTGAGCTCTTCCACAAACTTCTAGTAAATTACTTTCATCTGGAGATATATGGATTGGATTAGTTTTCCCCCTGCCAAAACACATTCAGTCATATTGTGTTACAACTCAAAAAATGGCTTGAAATAAAACAAAGCTGGTGGTCCTAAATATATACTGACAAGATGAATGTATCATGGGTAGCCTGATTCCCACAGAAGCAATTACATAAAAACAAATCCTTGTGGTTCATGAAGTTTCAAGAAAATTGATTAATTTTGTTTCCTACATTTTTATGAGCTTAGATTCTATGTTTGGTTGCCTAAAAGCAAAGCTGCATGACTCAGCTAAATCAATCATCCAAGTAGCAATGTTGAGGGGTTTTGCTGGTCTTTTAGTGCTCTTCCTTTTGAATTCCCCATTCCTAAAGTAGCAACTGGTAACATCAGCATGTCTGGGTCTTACTCCTATTAACAGTTAAACCATTTCCTATACCTAATCATACTGTAAATGTGAATTAAATACATTATAAGCCTTATATATAATATAGAGCCTGCTGCAATGAAGAGTGTATTTGCTTAATACAATATAAACATATTTAAATATTTAAATACACACAAACATGCTTGCTGAGAGTCCAATTTTTAAACTAAATTAGGCACCCAAATCCTAACCTGAGGAGTTCAAAGTGAATAAATGTTCATTTAAGGTGTGAACTTAGATGAATAAATTTCAAACTGAAGATCCAAATGCTGGACTGGATACTGAACACTGAACATAAGTACCCAAACTTGAAGCTTGGGCTTTTGTGTGTGTCTATATGTGCACAAGCACAGACATTTACATAATGTATGTGGGCCAGATTTTGCCCTTAGTTACACTAGTGTAAATTCCTTGATTTAGAGAGGTGTAAGTGCAGGTAGAATCAGGCTGACTATGTGTGTATTATATATTACATTACATTACATGACTCAACAGAAAAGAGCAGCTGTATTTTGCAAGTTAACCATGGCCACACTTAGGCCTAGTCTAGACTAGAAAATTGGTCAGGGATGTGAAAAATCCACCCCCTTGAGCAGCATAATTATGTTGACCTAAATCCCCATGCTGATAGTGTTAGGTCAGCAGAAGAATTCTTCCATCGACCTAGTGACTGCCTCTTGGGGAGCTAGATTACTTACACTGATGGGAGAATCAACTGGTGTAGGCAGTGTCTACACTGAAGCACTATAGTGGCGCAGCTGTGCCGCTGTAGCATTTTACGTGTAGACATACCCTTAGAAAAATGCTATCATCTGAATTCTAGAACTATTAAAAATTCAATCTGGATAAGTACCTTTCAATCATTTATTGCCTACAGGACAAGCTGATCACATGGGTATAAAAATTCTAGGTGCACCGATTGACTAACACATTTGGCTTGAAGCGAAATCAGATCAGTTTCCTTGTCATGTCACCAAATATTAGAAAGAAATGAATGACTTCCTTGCCTAGTTTGTTACACTGCTAAATTCTGCTGGCTCCTTCTGAATGCTGCTCTCCCCAATGCACTTCAGGAAGAGTGCACATAGGTAGTTAAGTATTGCTTCAGGAAAATACTGGAACAACCATATTTTCTTGATAGACGTCTCAATTTCATTTCATTTCAAGGTCATCCACAGACAAGTCACCCTTACCTAGTCCTTAATGCTTTATGAGTGACACAACCACAAGCAATGTAACCAAGGAAATGATTCAATAATAAAAAATAAAACAGATAATTCTGGATAAGCTACGCAATATCCTAATTTTTGCAATCGGTTTTTCATTTCTGCTTTAACTTGCTAATAGCTCTCTGAGTTGTGAGACTGCTTTTCTCCTGCCCTGCTGCCTTATTTCTTATACATTTCTTAGGGCTCCTCTACATCACTAATTTTTGCAATGGCATTTGAAAGCACAATAAGTCCTGTTGGTATAAACCCTGCTTTACAATAGTGTAGCATGACACCTGCATGAGGGGAGTGTAGCTTCTCCAGCGCAAAAATACTTCAGGTAGACAAGTCTTGAGTTGCCAGCTACATACTGGCGTGAGACACCAGAGGTTCCAAATACATTATTCATTCTGAAGAAGTAGGATATGTTGTGGCATGTTTGATGCACACCCCTTTTTGTTTTCTCCAAATGTTTGTTTTAATGTCTGTGCTCCATTGAACAGGAAAATGACCATTTCCCACGGTAATGGATTTTTTTTTTTAATTCTCTTTCTTGCTATTGCAATTATTCCATAAATAGAGGTACCATAGAAAGTCTCCTGTAACAGAGCTACCAGTGTTTGGGAGTACTGTCTTTTTTTCATCTCCTGCAGACAACAGAAATGCCTCAATTCACCACTGCATTGTTTTAGTTTTATGCTGGTGCAACTCTGTTAATTTCATGGGTGAAAAAATGGAGTAATGCAGGGGTAAATCAGGCTTCTTATCATAAAGAAAGATGAGTGATGGCGGTGGTAGGAGCTGTACTGCAACTGAGTGAGGAGCCACTAAATGTTCTGGATTCACTTTGAGTTCCTCATTTATTGTCGCTCCACTCCTCCCCTCACACACGTGTTCACAAACATAAAGTTGGCACCATTATTACACAGATCAGAGTTATCTGCTTCTCGGGCTCTTTAGAAAAAGAGCCAAAAAGAGAACCTCCAATTTTTCTGTGACATACCATCTCAGAGTATCCTTGATCAGAAAAACTTTGTTATGTAAATCCAGAAAGAAAAAAAAACTTTGAGGAGTGTTCTTCTCTTAAAAATGTAGTTTTAGGTCACAGAAAAGAGATACACAAATAAGACAGAGAGATACCCTTCACATAAGGAAAATACCTAGTTTAGTCTCACCAGAAACAAATTTTAAACACATGTATGTATGCTTGTGCATAAATCCTTCAAGGAACTCTTCCCCTCACCACTCACCCTGGATTTATTTTATGATTGTTCTTTATTTTAAGCTTCACTTTACTTCAACTCCTTTCACCAGACACACTTAATATGACACTTTTCCATCTACCTCTACTTCATGGATGGGGTAATATAGTATTTGGTTCAACAATAGTCTTCCCTCTCCATACAGTGATGTCCACAGAATGAAAGTGTGTTCCAAGCTTTCCACAACAATAAAAAGCTCAGGTCTGTCTTTTCACGTAGGATTTGTCTACATTGCAGCTGAAAGGTGTGACTCCCAGCTTGGGTAGAAGTACATGCATAAGCTTTGCTCAAAATAGCACTGGCACAGACAGCAGCTTGGGCTAGCCTCCAAAGCGCATAGCTGGGGTCTTGGACAGGCTTGTACTTGAGCGATTAGCCCAAGCTGCAGCACGAGCTGCTGCAGTTACACTGCTATTTTTAGCATGCTACCTTGAGCAGAGTTAGCCTGTGTAAGTCTACACCTCCCAACTGCAGTGCAGACACGCCTTAGAATGGAATTTTCAAAAACGTTCAGCTGTTGCCATTGTCAGCTCCCACAGTAGTGATGGGAGTTTTCAAAGAAGGCAAAGTTAGGCTGAGTCTGAATATATTTGAAAATCCCACATTTAACAGAGTTGGGATTTTCCTGGACACTCAGGGAATTAGGCCCACCAACTCTCAGAAAATCATGGAGTTTAGGCACCAAAGTTCCTTAAACTCCTTTGAAAATTCCACGTAAGCTTTTCTACAGAAATATATTTTAAATAAATATAAGCTAAAATTGGGGAGGGACAGGAAGAGATGATGCAAGGATCTTCTGGAGAAAGGATTACATGACTGTGTTTATCAGCCACGCAGGATGCTAGCTAATCAACTCCAAAAGCACCAGTAATCATGATGTTACGTTTAATGGCATTAGCAAAAGCTGTGGGCAAGGAATTTCAGGGATTGTCTTGTAGTCTTATCAAAACCAAGGATGTCTGGAACCAATTGGAGACTGTGAACCAATACCAGCTGCTACTTGTCTAAACCTTTTAAACTACGATAATTCTCCCTGCCCATGATTTATACACTTGAAGACTAAAGGGGAAAACTTCCAATGTAAAAAGCAACAACTTCAAAGTAAAACTCATCCTGGTCCAACATGTTAATTACAATCCATGGGCTAGCAGCTACAATCCTTACTCTGCTTTTAACTTGAATGAGGCAAATATCCCATTGATTTCAGCCTGAGTTAAGACTAGAGGATTTAACCCCATGATGCACATACACAATAGCCCCTACTTCTAATTTAAGACAAGAGGTAAAAAAAAAGTCAATGCAACAAACAATAGCAGGGAATGGAAGGAGGAGAAGAATGATAATGGGTATGGTAGGTGGTTACATGTATGATTGGCTGGCTAAACAGACTTGATGGTTTTGAGACATTAAAAAAAAAAAAAAAAACCCATACACAACACAACAGAAAACACTTCTGGCCATCCACCCAGCCATTATC